>NC_135397.1:17858358-18158358 GCF_051989625.1 Stigmatopora argus | reverse complement strand
CACAAGTGGAGACTGCCATCCCCACTGGGGCTTTTCGGCAACTCACCCGCTTTTGCTGTTTCATCTCATTTTCTGAACCGCTTTATCCTCATTAGGGTCGCGGGGGGTGCTGTAGCCAATCCCAGCTGTCTCCGGGCCAGAGGCGGGGGACACCCTGAATCGGTGGCCAGCCGATTGTGGGGCACAAGGAGACGGACAACCATGCACACTCACACCTATACCTAGGGCAAATTTAGTGTCCGATCAGCATACCATGCATGTGTTTGGAATGTGGGAGGAAACCGGTGTACCCAGGGGAAACCCACGCAGGCCCTGGTAAAACATGCAAACTTCATACAGGTGGCCGTGACCTGGATTTGAAACCAGGATGCTAGAGATGTGAGGACGACACGCTAACCACTCGCGCCACCGGGCCGCCCCCTTTTGCTGTCCTATCAACAAAATCATTCCCAAAGGAAATGGGTAATTAATGTATTAGATATGTGCGACACACAGTTACAAATAGAAGGTTTTTTTGGAAGACAAATTGCAGCTGTGTGTCGTCACAATCAGACAGCATGAGCGACTGCCATTGTTTGCCAATAATGCAATAAATGGCCAAAACTGTGACATATTGAAAACACACACACACAATAATATTGACTGTATAAATTGTAACCTCCAGGTTTTGCCTTAAGTTATACCCCGCTGTTAATACTATCAGTTTAGTTGTTTTTGCATAGAATTAAGGTGGTAATAGTTCTGCCTCTAAATTTTAGGAGCAGTCCATATACATTGCATCTTGTTCTAGTTTTGCCCATTCCATTTATTCTTAAATAACCCGTCTACATAAAGAATTTTGCATTACTCAGAGGTTGATATTTCATCATTTGGAAGTGCTAATGTTGACCATATTCCAGCACTTGTTTTATGCCATGAAATGCCTGCCAGATTTCGACCGTCTAGTGCAAAATAGAGCTATTGTCCAAATTTCAATTGTTAAATGGTTATGCAATCCGTAAATATTCTATAGTCATCAATATGATCCATGAAAAAGCATATTCCACCCGCCCAGGATGCTTATGCAATCCGTAAATATTCTATGGTCATCAATATGATGCATGAAAAAGCATATTGCACCCGCCCAGGACAGAACAGGGAATGTTTTCCGTGCACTGAAAACACTCCATGCCTCCGCAGTGCCAGGGTAATTATGCCTATCGTAAATCAAATAATTTATCCAAACCAGCCAGCTACCGTTTACCTAATTGTTTGAATGAATGCCGTTTCTGCATTGTTGTTTTCATGTTTAATATCATCAACACCCAAATACTAATTCTTAATATTTAAGAGGTAACAAGGGCTGGCAATGTCTTCCAGTGAGGGCAGAGAGTAGCCGACGATCTTCTGGGCAGTGTTAATCACTCTCTGCATGGCCTTTTTGTCTGCTGCTGTTGTTGTTGTTGTTGTTGTTGTTGTTAGGTCACCTCAGGCGCCTGACGATTACCCTCAGCAGTGCTTCCAGCGTACCACACTGTGATGCAGTATGCCAGGATGCTCTCCACCTTGGCTCTATAGAAGGTTACCAGAAGCTTAGTGTCCAAGTTGTTCCTCATGAGTACCCTGAGGAAATGGAGTCGTTTCTGGGCCTTCTTCACTACTGCAGTGGTGTTTGTAGAACAGGAGAGCTTATCCGTGACGTGGACCCCCAGGAATTTAAAGGACTGGACCCTGCCTACACATATTCATACACAGTGGTGTCGTCAGCAAATTTGATGATGGCGTTAGACTGGTGGGTGGGTGTACAGTTGTATGTGTACAGGGAGTACAGAAGAGGACTCAGTACACAGCCTTGAGGGGAGCCAGTGCTCAGTGTAATGGAGGAATAGAGGTGGGGACCAAGTCTAACAGTTTGTGGTCGGTTGGGTAAGAAGTTCTTTATCCAGCAGCAGATGGTAGAGGATAGTCCAAGGTGGGAGAGTTTGTCAGCCAGAATGTCCGGTATTATAGTGTTGAAGGCTGAGCTATAGTCAATGAAAAGCATCCTCATGTAGTTCCCATGGTGCTCCATGTGGCTCAGTGCTGTGTGTAGATCTATGGCGATGGCGTCCTCAGTGGACCTATTTGCTCTATAGGCAAACTGGTGAGGGTCAACTGAGGGAGGGATTATATTCCTTACATGGCGGGCGACTAACTTTTCAAAGCACTTCATGATCACAGGCGTGAGAGCAACAGGCCTATAATCATTCATGCTGTCAATGGTTGGCTTTTTGGGGACAGGGATAATGGTGGCAGATTTCAGGCAGGATGGAATGATGGATTGTTGCAGGGAACAATTGAAGATTTTTGTGAAGACTCCAGCCAGCTGGTCAGCACAGGGTTCTCCGGGGGACTTTCCATGACAACGCACTCTTAACCGAATAAACAAATTTAAATTAACTTGGATTAATATATACAGACACTCAAACATACGTTTAATGTAACTTTACACAAAACTGAATTCTATTTTAATTTTTTTTTTACCTTCGTTCTGGCCGGGTTAGTTGTTTGCCACGCCTCCACCCTCACGTTCGCTATCGATGGGCTGTTTGCTGTTGTACGTATTCCCTTCAAAATATTCCGAAAATGATGCACACAGATGTCCTTACAATAGGATAACACACGACCACTTGCCAACGAGAAGTAGTCTTGAATTAGCGATTGCTCCGCCAACGGGAGCTAACAGGCTAGGGCGAAAACAGGAAATGCTATAGCCTACCCACGTATTGATTGTGGGTAATGAAGTTTTATTCTGAGAAAGGGTGCCATTGCCTATGGGTGTTGTGTGCACGAGTATACTTCATTACCCAGAGAGCCCTCTTTTTGCCCGCGCATGCGCGTTGTGCGTTTCCTGGTCAAAACTCGTCTGAATAAATCGTTCAGTGCTCGTAGATATCTGTAATACACGAAAGAGATGCTAAACTTTTTTTTTCTTCAGAAAAAAACGTGATGTAGTAAAGCCACAAAAGTTGAAGCCGCAAACTGAAGAAGGATCACAGTGACTTTAATCCTCAGGGCACATGTGAAGTTAATAGACAAACCCTTATATCGGGGCTTGTCCGCTTTAAATTACTATATTTTCTCCCAAATTGACCGCCTCCGCATATAAGCCTTAAAATTGTTGAATGTTCCGATTTCTCTCGTGTAAGACGCCCCCTGATTCACAATTTTCACATCCATATTCATGGTTTTAATAGGGAGTACAAAAGTACTACTTTGAAGGTAAATACTTAAGAAATATCATCGCACATAGTATTTCTGAGATACAGTATGAATCAAAATAATCATATAATATAATAACAATAATGATAATAATAACGATCAAAACAATAATAAACAATAATAATAATGACCATCCAAGATGGCGCCGTTCACGCGGGAGCCAGTGGGAGTAGCTCTGTACACTTATGTTTTTCGTGTTTTACAGCCCTTCTATCTTTTTTTCTAAATTACATTTTAATATTTCTTAATACATCCCTTTTTACTTTACTTTGTACTTTATACTTTTTACTTTAATATTTTTACAACTTTCCTTGTTCTGTTAGCCTGGCTTCTTTCGGCTACTTCTTTTTTTTTGCAACCATTCAGCCATGCCTACGCTGTCACATACATGGGACTAGCTGTTACAATACGCAGCAGAAGGAGCAACACCTCGGTGCCGCCGGAGTTTCGGAGCTGGACAAAAGTGCCGGGAGGAGAGGCAACACTTCTGACCAACCATTCCATCGTGGGATAAGATGGAAGAGCTGTCGGCGCTTACCAGCAAGGAGACGAGGAGTTCTGCCCTGCTGCTGTTTTCTTCAGCTCCAGACTACTGAGGAACTGTGCGGATAAGCTTGGAAGAGTGACTCTGCATATTCTCTACCTCAGTCACAGTCTGCAGAAGTTCCCCATCTTGTGGAAGACTTCCTGTGTGTGGTTCCAGTTTTTGTCCAACTTTACGTCTTTTTGAGTCTATCCGTTTTTCCTACCGAAACTCGCAGCTCGTTTTGTGTTTTTGCTGCTTTTCTGTCTTAATGATTTTGTGATTCTTAATGATCCCATTGACTTTGATTTGCTTTGTACTTTGTGCTTTTTGCTTTTGCTTTGTTGTTCTGCGGCCTTTGACTGTACTGTCTAACTGATAACTATGCCTTTTCTTGCTAGTGTCACAATGAAATTTCCCAAATACGGGATTAATAAAGTTATCCAATCCAATCCAATCCAAAAGGATCGTCTGTTGGATTACACATTCCAAAAGGGTGTTGCCTGAGGAAGTCACGGGAGCAGATATCAAGTGGTATTTTAATGATCGACCACAAGATCTTTGATCAGCCTTAACAACTCTTGGGATTTGTTGACATGCTAAACACTAGGAACACATGTATTAATGCCATTCGCATCTGGCCAGTAAGAGCACGTTCAACTACGGTAAGATGGCGGCGCTCTGAGCGAGCAATGTCAGGGACAAGTCAGTGAGTTTTTTCACGTTTTATGCAATATACGTTTTTTTTCTTGAATTTCATTCATAGACGTCAAAATAAATTTAGTTTAGCGTTTTATCTTTTCTTTCTTTTTTCTTGAAATAAATGACCGTATTGGCCGCATTGCCTTGCGTTATGGCGTTCCGTCTTTGTCACCTTGCAGTTTCGTGAATGTCAACTCTAATCTGTGTGCATATAAGCCGTACCCTTGATTCAGTCATCATTTTTTTGAGTTTCAAATACGAGAAAATATGGTAGTCACATTATCGAAATAGTCACCGTGTGTGCTTGTGACCAACGTGCTGTCACTTTGTGGCTTTTATTGAATGAGTTGTCATAGCAGTGGCGGGCCGTCAAGGCCTTCTCTGCTGGCCTAAGAAATATCTGAATCATTATATTTTGTCCATCAATACTTATTATTCCAAATGCTCTGTTAGCTTCCTTTCATTGCTTTCCCCCCTGGTTGCACTGCTTCCAGATGTGTGTTTTCATATTGAAGCATTTAACCAATCATATTTCAGCCATTATTTGTTGGCATGATCAGAAATCTGCCTCAAAGCCTTCACAATCAGTTCTGCGGGCTCTGCTGCATTAAACAAGACTGTTGCATTTAACCAATAAGATTTCGAGTTGGCAACACCACAATGCTTTTTCGCAGGCATTGCCATTTTACTGGCTGGGATACGTCATTGCTTCCTCCAACTATGATTGGCTAGCTATAGAGAGTAGGCGGGCCAAAGCCATAGTGAGGCAGCCAGAGATTGCAAACTACACCCACAATGGCCGACAGAGGAAAACAAATGGTTGCAGATTTGCTCACAAAGCTATTTTCCAGACGACTTTTCCAGAAAAAAATGGACATCATTAAGAAAGGGCGGTCAACTCCGAAGCTAGCAAGCCTGTTACAGCCGGGAAAAGGGTGTGTGCGCCAGTTTCATTGCGCTAACTACAAAGAGCTACCAAACTGTATTTGGAGCAAGCTGCACAAGCAAATATATTGTTGTGTTGATTTAAAGCCATTTTCAAGACGGATTATGTCAGAAACACGACAGGACAGGCTCGACTTTCAGCATTAGCTTCGATACCGATAGAAAAGGAGGAAAGAAAGGAGGATGGATATTGTGTACAGTTAAAAAGGATTTTTGGTGAGTAAAATATGGCTATATTCCTAAATAATATTTCAATTGTATGATTATTATTGATGATTTTTTATGTGTCGCAGCTGTAACTGCTGTAGAGGTTTTATAGCCTTAAAATAGTTTTTGAGGGTTGGATTGATTCCGATAGAAGGCGCTACCCCAAAATGCACGGACCGCCACTGTGTCATAGGATGCATGTTATCCAGACTATCTCAAAGCAGATATATTTCCTTGGAGCTGCAAGTGTCAAGGAATGCAAAAAAATATTGTGTGATACAAGCAGGAATTTTATAAGACTTTTAGACTTCATTCATAATGATTTTAAAAGAATATGCAGAAAATCATACACTTTAGCACAATGCAATCGCATTTCAACGCATGATCTGGATATGAATCATGTCCTATTTGATGATTGTCAAATTAATATGGAGTTCATTTTCATGACACATTTATATTATTTATTGGCTATAGTTTTGAAAGGTTTACACTATAGAGTTAAATTAATCTTTCTTACTTTCGGCCTTTCTTTATTAAAAATATTAAACTCAAAATTTGGATTTTGTTTGGTAATTTGGCAATTTTGGGCAAATTCTGACTGACTCATTTTGCGGAAATGTCTTTTATGCCACTTAATACTCAGGAAAGGAAGTCCCATCAATCAATCAAAACCACATAAGTGGAGGTTGATAATTGTTTGTTCATTCCTTTTCCTGATCCCTGATATTCACAAGTTTTGGGTGTGTTTTCAACAAATACTTTATATATGAATATGGGAATGAAGCCTATTGATACACAAAATACGCTACAAACATACCGGAGAGGTGTAGCTTAACAGGTTGATGTCATAGTACCTTGAACTACTACTTTGACTCCACTTCCAGTTTATCCCATGAAAGGTCCCAGAGCAAATCAACTTTTTCACTTCACTCTTTTTTTGCATTGCCATTCCTCACTACATCTACTATGGGGCAAAAAAGTATTTAGTCAACCACCAATTGTGCAAGTTCTCCTACTTGAAAAGATTAGAGAGGCCTGTAATTGTCAACATGGGTAAACCTCAACCATGAGATAGAATGTGGAAGAAGAAGGAAATTGAAAATCACGTTGTTTGATTTTTAAAGAATTTATTTCCAAATTAGAGTGGAAAATAAGTATTTGGTCACCTACAAACAAGCAAGATTTCTGGCTGAGGTCTAACTTCTTTGAACGAGGTCTCCACTCGTTACCTGTATTAATAGCATCTGTTTTAACTCATTATCGGTATAAAAGACACTTGTCCACAACCTCAGTCTCTCACACTGCAAACTCCACTATGGCCAAGACGTAAGAGTTGTCGAAGGACACCAGAGACAAAATTGTAGACCTGCACCAGGCCGGGAAGACTGAATCTGCAATAGGTAGAACGCTTGGTGTAAAGAAATCAACGGTGGGAACAATTATTAGAAAATGGAAGCCATACCACTGATAATCTCCCTCAATCTGGGGCTCCATGCAAGATCTCACCCCGTTGCGTCAAAATGATAACAAAAATGGTGAGCAAAAATCCCAGGACCACACAGGGGGACCTAGTGGATGACCTACAGAGAGCTGGGACCAAAGTAACAAAGGCTACTATCAGTAACACAATATGCCGCCAGGGACTCAAATCCTGCACTGCCAGACGTGTCACCCTGCTGAACCCAGTACAATGATAACAAAAACGGTGAGCAAAAAACCCAGGACCACACGGGGGGACCTAGTGGATGACCTACAGAGAGCTGGGACCAAAGTAACAAAGGCTACTATCAGTAACACAATATGCCGCCAGGGACTCAAATCCCACACTGCCAGACGTGTCACCCTGCTGAAACCAGTACACATCCAGACCCGTCTGCGGTTCGCTAGAGAGCATATGGATGATCCAGAAGAGGACTGGGAGTATGTGTTATGGTCAGATGAAACCAAAATAGAACTTTTTGGTAGAAACACAGGTTCTCGTGTTTGGAGGAGAAAGAATACTGAATTGCATCCGAAGAACACCATCATGCTTTTGGGCTGTTTTTCTGCAAAGGGACCAGGACGACTGATCTGTGTAAAGGAAAGAATGAATGTGGCCATGTATCGAGAGATTTTTAGTGAAAATCACCTTTCATCAGCAAGGACATTGAAGATGAGACATGCCTGGGTCTTTCAGCATGACAATGATCCCAAACACAGCCAGGGCAACAAAGGAGTGGCTTCGCAAGAAGCATTTCAAGGTCCTGGAGTGGCCTAGCCAGTCTCCAGATCTCAACCCCATAGAAAATCTGTGGAGGGAGTTGAAAGTCTGTGTTGCCCAACAACAGCCCCAAAACATCACTCCTCTAGAGGAGATCTGCATGGAGTAATGAGCCAAAATACCAGCAACACTGTGAAGAGTTACAGAAAATGTTTGGCCTCCATTATTGCCAACAAAGGGTACATAACAAAGTATTAAGATGAACTTTTGGTATTGACCAAATACTTATTTTCCACCATGATTTGCAAATAAGTTATTTAAAAATCAAACAATGTGATTTTCTGGGTTTTTTTCCCCCACATTCTGTCTCTCATTGTTGAGGTTTATCCATGTTGACAATTACAGGCCCCAGGTAGGATAACTTACACAATTGGTGGTTGACTAAATACTTATTTGCCCCACTGTATATAACTTCTTGGAGGTAGACATCTATCAATGTTCCCTGACAGTACCACCCTAAACCACTATCTACCAATCTCATCTAATCTCATTTTCTGAACCGGTTTATCCTCATTAGGGTCGCGGGGGTGCTGGAGCCTATCCCAGCTGACTCCGGGCCAGAGGCGGGGTACACCCTAAATCGGTGACCAGCCGATCGCAGGGCACAAGGAGACGGACAACCATGCACACTCACACCCATACCTAGGAGCAAATTAGTTTCCAATCAGCCTACCATGTGATTTTTTTGGAATGTGGGGGAAACCGAAGTACCCGGAGGAAACCCACGCAGGACATGCAAAGTCCACACAGTGACACGTGACCTGGATTTGAACCCAGGATCCCAGAGCTGTGAGGCCGACACTGTTGGAATAATGATTAATACCAGTAAATCATTATTAGTACCGTATTTTCACGCCTATTTGGCGCACCGTTTCTTACGCCGCAGTGTCAGTAACGAGTGCTATTTCTGTATTTTAGACACACAAAGCACGCACCATTTCATTAGATGCATATACAGTGGTACCTCGTCATACGACCGCTCGTCATACAAAATGCTCGTCTTACGGGGGAAATATCGATCGAATAATTCGCCCGTTATGCGGTCAAAATTTCGTGATGCGACCAAGCCAGGTCTTTTTTGCATATCTTTCGTGTATAACAATATTTACGAGCACGGAACTAATTAATTCAGACGTGTTTCTCATACGACCAGGAAACGCACAACGCGCATGCAAAAAGAGGGCTTTCTGGGTAATGAAGTATACTCCTGCACACAAAACCATAGGCAATGGCAACCTTTCGCAGAATAAAACTTCATTACCCACAATCAATACGTGGGAAGCTCAGCTATGTCATTTCCTGTTATTCTTTCTTAGGAAAGCTCCCGCGATCGTTTTTTAAAGACTATTTCTCGTTGGCAAGTGGTCGTGCGTTATCCTATTGTGAGGACATTTGTGTGCATCATTTTGGGAATATTTTGAAGGCAATACAACAGCAAACAGTCCATCGATAGCGAACGTGAGGGTGGATGCGTGGCAAACTGCTAACCCGGCCAGAACGAAGGTAAAAAAAGATTACAACAAAATTAGAATTCAGTTTTGTGTAAAGTTACATCAAACGTATGTTTGAGTGTCTGTATATATTAATCCAAGTTAATTTAAATTTGTTTGTTCCGTTTACGAGTGCGTTGTCGTGGAAAAAAAAAGGAACCCCCGCACACGCCCCCAAACGTCTCTGTCTCCCGCTGGCGAAATCTGCCCAATTTTAGTTAGATGAAACACATTTTATTACTATTAAACCACTAGTTATGTGTTACTTTGTTAATCGATGGCGAATTAGAAGAAATAAAACATTTTTTTCTAATCCAATATCCTGTTTTTGGTCTTTTTTCAGAGGGCTGGAACGAATTAATTTGTTTTCCATTCATTTCAATGGAAAACGTCCGCTCGAGTTACGAGAATCTCGTCATACAAGCTCAGTTCCGGAACGGATTAAGCTCGTATCTCGAGGTACCACTGTATATTATCCTTCACAGTAATGTGCCCGGGGCTGCACCATCTACTATTAATAAAAACAGCTAGTCCCCCCCCTTTCTTCCTACCGCTCTCCTCAGCATCTCTGTCCGCCCTCACCAGCTGAAAACCGTCCAAGGAGACGAGAGAGTCCGGAATTAGTTCATTCAGCCAGGTCTCCGTGAAGCACATAATGCAGATATTCCGATATTGTCGTTGTTGTTTGGTCAGCGCCGTTAGCTCTTCCATCTTATTGGGGAGAGATCTTACGTTCCCCATAATAATAGATGGAATGCTGGGTCTGAAGCGTCGCTTTCTCTCCTGACATTTTCGTCCAGCTCTGCATCCTCTTCTCTTCCTCTTTAACTCCGCGGGGAGGTCCAGGTCCAGGTCCAGGGGAATCCAGGTGTTGCGTAGCGCTAACAGCTGATCCTTTGTGTAAGACAGCGGAGGCATGGCTGAGTGGGTCAAAATATAATGTCCAGAATTCCCAAAAGATAAACTAAACTAATAGCTCAAAGACTGCCTCTCGCACAACTTGAGTCTCGGAGTAGAGTCTTGAAAGTAAAGTTTTAAAACATTAAAGTTTGGAATATAATATATAAAGCAAAGTAACAAGTAAAATCTTAAGAGACAATAAAATGTAAAAATAAAGGATAAAAAAGCTCTAAAAAAGCCCTAAAAACACAGAATACGAGTGAGGGTTTAGGGAGCCACTGCAACTAGCAGCCGCTTTGAACGGCGCCTATGATGAACACATTGATACTAGGTATTTGAACTCCTCTACCTCTTAAGTCTACTCCTTATAACTAGACTGTTTCCTTTGAGTTCTTCTCATCTAGTCTCTTTTACTCCTGCCCATCTTCATACTTATCTTTTCTACAGCAGATTTTCACCTCTGAAAGTTCTCCTGCTCCCTTGTCTCACTGCAGACCATTACATCATTTTAAAATACCGTATGACACGGAGATTCCTGGATCGCCTTGTATGTCAGTCCATCCGTTCATTACAGAGACAACACATAAAGCCTCTTTGAACTGCGAGTAGTGTGGTTAATATTAGCTAACATAGCATTGCCAGTTCTCATCTAGTCTCTTTTACTCCTGCCCATCTTCATACTTATCTTTTCTACAGCAGATTTTCACCTCTGAAAGTTATCCTGCTCCCTTGTCTCACTGCAGACCATTACATCATTTTAAAATACCGTATGACACGGAGATTCCTGGATCGCCTTGTATGTCAGTCCATCCGTTCATTACAGAGACAACACATAAAGCCTCTTTGTACTGCGAGTAGTGTGGTTAATATTAGCTAACATAGCATTGCCAGTTCTCATCTAGTCTCTTTTACTCCTGCCCATCTTCATACTTATCTTTTCTACAGCAGATTTTCACCTCTGAAAGTTATCCTGCTCCCTTGTCTCACTGCAGACCATTACATCATTTTAAAATACCGTATGACACGGAGATTCCTGGATCGCCTTGTATGTCAGTTCATCCGTTCATTACAGAGACAACACATAAAGCCTCTCTACTGCGAGTAGTGTGGTTAATATTAGCTAACATAGCATTGACAGTAAGCTCTATAACTATATACAGTATAGCTATCTATATAAAAAGTCCCTAAATATGCACACCATTTTTGGAGGGTAGGCTCATTAGATCAGACCTTAATATTCTAGATGGCTATTTACAGAGGGCATGATGTTTTTGTTGGTGCCTTGAACTACATTTGAGGAATAACAACAATGAATACTAAAAGTGCACGTGTTGTAACAAAATTCACTCTTAATAACTTTTCCGCTTTCAGGAAAAGATCAAAACAGTCCTCCCCCGATTATCGTGACTTCACTTATCGCAAAATCACTTATCGCAAATTCACTTCTTCGCAATTTTTTTCGCTATTCTTTTTTTTTTTAAGTTCACAACCGGAAGACAAATGAAAGTGCCGGTGAAAATGGCGCCGAAAAATGGCGGAAGTCAGGGTACCGCCTCCTCATCTGCGCTGAAATGATTGGTTCTAAGCACCAACCATACCATAGAAGAAGAAACTAAAGTACAGACGCTCCCCTACTTACGAACACTCAACTTACGAACAACGGTACATACGAACATGTCTGCAAATTGCGTTTAAGTCGAAAAATGTTCGTAAGTCCAATTTTGTATTTTT
Organism: Stigmatopora argus; assembly: GCF_051989625.1. Taxonomy (NCBI): domain Eukaryota; kingdom Metazoa; phylum Chordata; class Actinopteri; order Syngnathiformes; family Syngnathidae; genus Stigmatopora; species Stigmatopora argus. The sequence goes on along the minus strand of NC_135397.1, from coordinate 18,146,360 downwards.
TTCTGAGTAGTGCTTCTTTCCGCCGCTAATACCGACGCCAGGATATTGGATTGGAAAAAATGTTTTATTTCTTCTAATTCCCCATCTATTAACAAAGTAACACATAACTAGTGGTTTAATAGAAATAAAATGTGTTTAATCTAACTAAAATTGGGCGGATTTCGCCGAGGGGAGAGGGGCACAAAAGGGGCGGGGGGTTCGTTTTTTTTTTTCCCATACAAAGCACTTGTAAACGGAACAAACACTCCACCCTCACGTTCGCTATCGATGGGCTGTTTGCTGTTGTACTATTCCCTTCAAAATATTCCGAAAATGATGCACACAAATGTCCTCACAATCGGATAACGCACGACCACTTGCCAACGAGCAGCAGTCTTTTATCAGCGATCGCGAGCCAGTGCCCCTGATGTTCTTATGAGCAGCGAACGAGAAGTAATATAATACTCCTCGTATTAGATAAAAATAACAGGAAATGCAGCAGCTGAGCTTACCCACGTATTGATTGTGGGTAAAGTTTTATTCTGAGAAAGAGTGCCATTGCCTGTCGGCGTTGTGTGCACGAGTATACCTCATTACACAGAAAGCCCTCTTTTCCCCGCACATGCGCGTTGTGCGTTTCCTGGTCTGAATAACTCATTCGGTGCTCGTAAATATTGTTATACACGAAATATATGCAAAATAGACAGTGCCATGGCCACCTGGCTTGGTCGCATCACAAAATTTTGATTGCATGACGGGCGAATTATTCGATCGAAATTTCCGTCGTAAGACGAGAATTTTGTATGACGAGCGGTCGTGTGACGAGGTACCACTGTACTTCGAGTGAATTCCAGGTTTCTTTGTTTGGATTTTACAACTATACACTGTAATAACTTTGCAGTTTATATAACTGTTAATATATCCATAACAGCAATAGACGGCGGAGCCAGGGTAAAACACGTGTAGCTCTTTATTGCCACTCCAACAACACACACACAAACAAACCGGACACACAACACTACTACGTCCGGGTTACGCTGTGCTACCCCACGGCTCCAGGTGGCGTGGTTAAACACACTTCCATAACCCGAGGCAACTATCATTATCAATATATTACACTCCTCCCCCTTTAACTATGAAGTTCCTATTTAGACTTAGCACTCAACTCCAACAATTATCTTTGCCTCATTAACTTTTTATAATTTTACTTCTCAACTTGTAACTAAATTATTACTGCTAACACAACCATTAGACTCAATATTCCAGTCTTTGACATTTCAATCTCAGGAACTCTTTTCACATTTTTGTATGAACAGGAACTCTTTTATTTTAGGAACGACGTTCCTCACAACTGACCGATCACAAATTCAGTCGCTTCGGAGGTGCTCTATCTCTCACTGGGTACCTGCGCCCACACACCTCTGGGGAACTGACTGCTCGGTTGTCAGGTGTAACTGTCTTGTCACAGGCCACTGAGCCTGGCGAAGATGTTACACGTGTCTCTTCAGGTGAGTACGGGCTACCACCTACTGCTCCAGGTGTGCCTTTCCCCCCCACATCTGCGTGAACCACCACAGGGTACTTGTTTGTGATGTCCAGCTGCTCATCCGGAAGCTCCAATGTCTCTGGTCTGGACGGTTGGTTGTACAGCAGATGATCAATGTGGATCGAGCGTCGGCTCACACCATTCCACACCAGGTAGGTGACTGGTCCGAGTCTCTTTTCCACTGTTCCTTTTGTCCACCTCTCCTTCCCTCCACGGAAATTCCGGATCAGAACTGAGTCACCCTCAGACAGATGTCTCAGCTTGGAGGTGGTTCTATCATGATAGTGTTTCTGCTTCTCTTGTTTTGCTTCCACCACTCGAGCGAGATCTGGTTTCAGTAAGCTGAACCTGGTCCTGATTTGACGTTTTAAAAACAGTTCCGCTGGTGCACATCCTGTAACAGTGTGCGGTGTACTCCTGTATGCTATCAGGAAGTTAGCTAGCCTGTGCTGCATAGTTATTATGACCTTTTGTTTCTTCTTCTCGAGTACTTGTTTCAGCAGTGATGCTTTCACTGTCTGAACTGCTCGCTCTGCCGCTCCATTGGAAGCGGGATGGTAAGCTGGTACCAAAGTTTGTTTTATTCCGTTGCTCAGCAGGAATGTCTTGTACTCCTGCGAAGTGAATTGAGGTCCGTTGTCAGAAACAATCTCCTCAGGAAGCCCGTAGGAAGCAAAAATATTCCGCAACGCCTCAATCATTTTGGCTGCTGTGGTTGTTGCCATGGCGATGACCTCCAGCCATTTTGAATGACTGTCCACTAGTACTAAAAAGTGGTGTTGGTCTTTCTCTGCAAAGTCAATATGTATTCTCTGCCAAACTCTAGTCGGCCATTTCCAGACGTGTAGAGCTGCGGTTGCAGGTAGTTTCCTCACACTCTGACAGGCGTCACATTGTTGTACTGTATGTTCTATGTCACTGTCCAACTGCGGCCACCACAAATAGCTCCTGGCCAAGGCCTTCATCCTGCACCCTCCCGGGTGTCCTAGGTGAAGATCATGCAGTAGTCGCTCTCGGTGTGCTGGTGGAATGATAACTCGAATTCCCCACAATATGCAACCTTGTTCCACCGACAGTTCATTTTTCCTGAAAAAGTATGGTTTCAGTCTCTCGTCCTTGTTTTGACTTGGCCATCCAGACCGAGTCAGCTCCAGTACTTTGCATAGGACTGGGTCCCTGAGAGTGCTCTGTGCAATCTCTGTAGCTTGCACGGGAAGCTCATCTACTACTGAGAAATAGAAGATGCTGTTTTCCTCCGCTCTGTTATCCTTTTCCTTCCCCGGCAGTCTAGATAACGCATCTGCGTTGGCATTTTCTGCTGACGTTCTGTACTCTATACTGTAGTCACTTCCTCCGTCTTCATCTTCCTCTCCAAAGTCGTTGTCTTGGTCATCACTACCAAAGTCATCTGCTGAATCATTTTTGGTTTTGGGGAGTTTTTCCTCGGAGTCCTCACTTTCATCCTGTGAATCCTTGGAGCGCTTGTGCTTTTGCTCAAGGGGTACTGCACGCACTTTCTTGGGCTTTGAGTCACCATACTCCTCATCTGCATCGTTACCGCCCCTTGCTGGTATAACTGAGAAGATGCGTGCCCAGTCCAGTTTGAAGTTTTTGAGCCAGTTACGGCCAAGTAGGGCTGGTCTGTCACCTTTTACGATCACTAATGGTAGCTCCCCACCCTGGGTTCCATATTTTACCTTGGCCGTCACTTGTCCCATCAAAGGAATGTTCTCTCCGGAAAAAGTTGACAGCTGCACTTTACTTACTTCCAAAGGCAGATGAGAGAGATGCTTCTTATACACAATTTCCGAAACCAGTGTTACAGCCGCTCCTCTGTCCAGTTGCATCTCGAGAGGAGTTCCTTCTAATATGACCTGTACTGTCATTTCCTTCCTCCAATTCCCGACAGCATTTGTGGGATACACGGCATTCAAGCGATATGACTCCCACCGTTCATCATCCGCATTTCCTGTTGTCTCATTTTTATTTCTTACATACTGTGTGTGTCCTTGCCAATTTTTAGTTTTACACATCCTTGCTATGTGTCCTACTTTTGAACACTTGTAACATGTCTCTCCTTTATACCTGCATTCATGAGCGGCGTGGTTGCTTAGTCCACATCTGTAACAGGGTTGATGATTTTCTCTTCTCTGTGGTCTGAATTTTCCACTTGTGGTTTTACTTTTCCAATCGCTGGTGGCTGGTTGGTATTTCCACGCACTTTTGCTTGTCTTTTCCTGGTCAATCTTATTTAATGTGGCAGGTTCTTCCATTTTGCTAGCGAACTCCAACGTATTCTTTGATGCCATTTCCATGGATAACGACAGTTCGCATGTTTTTTTAAATGTTAGATCTTGCTCCGTGAGTAATCTTCTCTGAATAGCTTCCACTCTCAATCCACAAACAAATCTGTCTCTCATTGCTTCATCCAAATGGAGACCAAATTCGCAGTGGCTGGATAGCTGCTTCAACGCCACAATATAATCCGACACAGACTCGTTCTCTCTCTGATTCCTCTTTTGAAACTTGAATCGCTCCGCGATCACCAGCGGTTTCGGGTTGTAATGAGATGCTAATCTTCCACTTAGCACCTCATATGAGAGGCTACTAGGCTTCTCTGGTATGCAAAGGTTTTTTAACAGTCCGTAGGCCTCTGCACCTATTATAGACAGGAACACGTTGGCTTTTTTACCTTCCTCCACTTCGTTGATGATCATCCATTGCTCAAAACGTTCCAAATAAGATTCAAAATCTTCTTTAAGTGCCTCGTATTCGCCGAGATTTCCCAGGAATCTGGCCATGATGCAGCGCCGCCGTTAGCTTAGCACTCGTGCTAATGCTAGTCAGCAAAGTCACGTTACCTCCTTGTAACGCCTTAATCTCCTCGTCCGAAACTTTTAATCCCTACCGCTGGAAAGGGATCCCATCCTCGTCGCCACTGTAATAACTTTGCAGTTTATATAACTGTTAATATATCCATAACAGCAATAGACGGCGGAGCCAGGGTAAAACACGTGTAGCTCTTTATTGCCACTCCAACAACACACACACACACAAACAAACCGGACACACAACACTACTACGTCCGGGTTACGCTGTGCTACCCCACGGCTCCAGGTGGCGTGGTTAAACACACTTCCATAACCCGAGGCAACTATCATTATCAATATATTACATACACCACCACGTAAAATGTGCTTCCAGCAACACACAAGGCTTAATTTGATGCAAAGAAAAAACGGAAGATGATCACGGTGGCTGAAAAAGTTAAGTTGCTCGACTTGCTGAGGCCGGGGAAAAAGAATGTCGACGTCGCGCACCATTACGGCAGCCATGAATCTACCGTGTGGTACATAAAAAAGAAGTGGCCAACATTCGAAAGAGGGCCACTTTCCTTTTCAAGGGAAACCAAGCGCATGGTAACCACAAGGAATAAAATCCTCCGCAAAATGGAGAATGCCCCGTCAGTCTGGGTCTCAGGATGTAGGGCAAAAAACATGGATACAGTCATCATCCAAACCAAAGCCAAGACCTTGTATGATAGCTTAGCTCCTGATGAAGACCCTGAATATGAGCCTCAGCCAAGTACCAGTCCCGCGAGTGAACCTTGTGATTTTCTTAGCAAGCAAGGGTTGGTTTGAAAAGTTAAAAGAAGCATGGTTTACACAGTGGTTCGCTGCACGGAGAAGCTTCATCTGCAGACCATCATCAACAATCATCAACCTGTTTTTTTTTGGATTGCAATCATCAACCTGTTTATTTTTTGGGGGGAATAACAAACATTAACCAGTTTTTTTGGGGGGGACTATTTCAAGTGGGGAAGGTCTATTTTCACTGAGTACAGCATTTAAAGTATGTAAAAAAAAATATATTGATTATATTTAGATATTAATACACTACAGACTGTTGGTATGTTTATAGTTGTAATATTTAATAAATATACACTTTTTGATAATTGTACTTGTGTACTTGGCGCAAAAAGCATATAAATGTATTTTGCCATGTCTGGTCTACATTAACCGTGATATTCGAGGGAGTACTTTATACTGTTTTGCCTTTGTTAAGATTTAATGGTTGGGTCAACAGTAAGGATGTGTTTTTTAAACGTCAGCTTTGCCAGATCATGAGGATTCCAAACCAATCACACCGTAAATAAATCCCGCTCAGTTTGGCAAGTTTTCCCAATCTTTCAGCAGTGCTACACCTATGCATTCACATTTTCAATAATGCTTTTCGTATGAACACTAAGTGGTGCAGCTCGAAACAACAAAAGGACTGGTGAGCTGTTTTTTGTTACTATTCCAACCTTTATTTTCCTTTAGATGAGGCATGCACAAACTCCTATTTCTGACAACACTACTCACTTCCCTCTTTATTTTAACAAGAGGCGAGTTTTCACATCGATAATCACAGTCTAACAAATGATAACTTCAATTGCAATGCGGAAACATTATTTTTACAGAACACAAAGATGTCATAAGACTCGTTAAAATCAACTACGCAAATGGGTTTCATGTAAAGACAAGATAAACAAATCACCATCTCCCACATAAGGCTGGCGGCACATTGTGAAAACGCACGTTTCCAAATTTTGTAGTGTCGCTCTTCCATGTCCACCCGACTCAGCTGGTCCACCTCCAGGTCTTGTTGCCTCACAGAAACCAATTAAACATTGATTTTCTTGATCTTTTACGAGCTTTGAGACGCTTGAAAAGTGTATTTAAACCCACAATTTTGTTGAAACAGGCTTTTCAATCTTGCTCTTCCACTTGAAATTTTATACCGAATTTACTCGCATATAAGCCGCTTTTTTGTTGGACAAAAAATGATGACTGGATCAAGGGTACGGCTTATATGCGCATAAAATTATGACATGCTAAAACTGCAAGTTGACGGCTCTGTGGCACGATGACGTCACGACAAAATGGTGCCGTTGCGTGTGCCGTGATGTCATGATGCAAGCAAATGCAGATATGGTCATTTATTTCAAAAAAGAGAAAAGATAAACAGATAAAATGCTAAACAAAATTTATTTTGACGTCTATGAATGAAATTCAAGAAATCAAGTATCTTAATAATAATAATCGGACATAAGCCCTGTCGTCATCATCAACAACAAAAAGCCTACTTGTCATCACACCCAGAAACTGCGTATGATGAAATTGGTGGTGCTTCTCCATAAGCTACGTTTACTCGGCAAAAGACCTAAATAAGTGATAGTTACGGACTTGTAATTTGGCATTCTGCTGTTATGGATACAGGTCACTTACCTCTCACTGTCTTTCACTTACCTTCAGTCAGCTAGTAGGAGGCAGATCACCACCCAAACATCTTTTCATATTACCTCAGAAGGGAATGTGTGTTGTGTTACCGCAAATTTAGAGTTCTGATGGATGTGGGGAAAAAACTCCTCAAGCCTATTTGTCCGTACTTTGTGGGACCTATAGCGTCTGCCAGAGGGCAGCAGCTGGAACAGATTGTGACCAGGGTGGTAAGGGTCCCCTATGATGTTCCTGGCTCTGCTGAGGTAACGAGGGCTTGCAATGTCTTCCAGTGAGGGCAGAGAGCAGCCGACAATCCTCTGGGCAGTGTTAATCACTTTCTTGCATAAAACGTGGGAAAAATCACGTTCCTGTCACTGCTTGCTCGGGGCACAGCCATCTTACCTTGGTCCCAGGCAGCCATCTTACTTAGGGCGCTGCCGTCTAACCCTAGCTAAAGTGCTCTGACTGGCCAAACGCGAGTAGCCTTGATTTTGAAATAAAATAATATTCCACTTTGATTGTTATAAATTGTTTTCAGTTGTTTTCAATAAAAGTATATATTTCTTTTCGTTCAGGCATCTAGGCGGACAGCTTGGGGGTCCTATAGTTGTAGTTTGAGCTGTAGTCTTTAGTAGAGAGCACCGCGAACGTTTCCATCGGAGTTTGATTCAGTGTTCATCAAAGTTGACTGTAATGTGTTGTCAAAGAAGAATGCTCTACATCAGGGGTCACCAAACTACGGCCCGCGGGCCGGATACGGCCCGCCGGCACATTTGGACCGGCCCTCTGAACAATACCAGAGACGCTATCGGAATTTTTTTTTTTTTTGAATTTTTTTTTTTTGGGGGGGGGGGATGCGGCCCGCTGGCACATTTGGACCGGCCCTCTGAACAATACCAGAGACGCTATTGGATTTTTTTTCCTATTTGGCCTTGAAGACTGGGACATTTTAATCTTGTGTTTGGTTCATTGCACCCCTGCTGAGCCCACAAATCATCCCAGTGAAGCGGGGCTTCGCATTGCTTCTTTGGTGACACGCGCGGGGAGAGTGTTTCCCTTTGATGCATGCGGGCACGTCCACCGTTGCATGCACGAGCAGTGTTACCGAGACATCTGGACGATCGCAGGTGAGGGCGGAGCCCTGGGACCATCGCGGACTATTCAAGCATATTAAAACTGCAACCTGTTTGAGAACGGAATAATGGCGAAAAAGTTAGGTGAGAGAAAAATTGATTCAGAATGCACGATATTTAACCTGGAGTGGACAAACGATTATTTTTTTGTTCAATGCAAAGAAAAGGGTGTTTGTCTCATTTGTCAAGAGACGGTGGCGGTATTCAAAGAATACAATCTTTGCCGACACTATGAATCCCGTCACAAAGACAAGTACGATAGATTGCAAGGCCAAATACGAGCAGACAAACTCTCAAAAGCGAAAAAGTGGACTACTATCTCAGCAGAACCAGGCATCCGTTCGGGCCAGCTTTTGGGTTGCTAAATTGATAGCAAGCAGCGGTAAGCCTTTCACTGACGGAGAGTTTGTTAAGAAATGTATGGATACTGTCGCGGAGGAGGTGTGTCCCGAGAAGAAAGATGCATTTAATGCCGTAAGTCTGTCGGTGAGTACAATGACCAGACGCGTTGAAGAAATCGGGAGTAATGTATATGCCCAGCTGCAGCAGAAGACGAAATAATTTGACTTTTTTTCATTTGCACTGGATGAAAGCACGGACGTGCAAGACACAGCGCAACTGCTCATTTTTATTCGTGGAGTTAGCGCAAACTTTGAGATTTGCGAGGATCTGGCAGCCCTCCAAAGTCTCAAAGGGACTACAACGGGAGAGGATATTTTTGACAAAGTGTGCCAAACCATGTTGAAGTTGGACCTGGACTGGTCAAAGCTAGCTAGCATCACGACTGACGGGGCTCCTAGCATGGTGGCCGAAACTCGCGGTCTAATAATGGGACGCATGAACCGGGAGTTGCAAAAAAGGGGTCTCACCGCCCCGCTACGAGTCCACTGCCAAATTCACCACCAAGCACTGTGCTGCAAAATGTTGACGTGGGATTCTGTAATGACGGTTGTGGTGTCGTGCATAAACTTCAGAGCAAAGGGAGAAGATTGTGCATGGCACAACAGAAAGTTAATGTTCCATGGCTTTTTCTGTTACAAACTGACACCGGCCCCCCATCAGAGAAGGGAAAAGTTATGTGGCCCTCACAAGAAAAAGTTTGGGGACCCCTGCTCTACATTGTCAATTACTTGGATTTGATATAAAAGAAGCTGAATAATCATCTGTGTACCTTCGCCTCACTCTCTGACCGGAGTATCTGTGTACAGTTGTGGTCAAAAGATTACATGCACTTGTGAAGAACATAATGTCATGGCTCTCTTGAGTTTCCAGTTATTTCTACAACTCTGATTTTTCTCTGATAGAGTGATTGAAACAGATACTTTGTCACAAAAAACGTTCACGAAGTTTGATTCTTTTATGACTTTATTATGGGTGAACAGAAAAAAGTGATCAAATCTGCTGGGTCAAAAATATACACACTGCAGCGCTAATATTTGGTAACATGTCCCTTGGCCATTTTCACTTCAATTAGGTGATTTTGATAGCCATCCACAAGCTTCTGGCAAGCTTCTGGTTGAATATTTGATGGCTTTCTGACATGGACTTGTTTCTTCAGCATTGTCCACAAGGTCTCAATGGGGTTTAAGTCAGGACTTTGGGAAGGCCATTGGAAAACCTTAATTCTAGCCTGATTTAGCCATTGCATTACCACTTTTGATGTGTGTTTGGGGTCATTGTCCTCTTGGAACATCCAACTGCGCCCAAGACCCAATCTTTGGGCTGATGACTTTAGGTTATCTTGAAGAATTTGAAGGTAATCCTCCTTCTTAATTATCCCATTTACTCTCTGTAAAGCACCAGTTCCATTGGCAGCGAAACAGCCCCACAGCATAATACTACCACCACCGTGCTTGACGGTAGGCTTGGTGTACTTGGGGTTAAAGGCCTCACCTTTTCTCCTCCAAACATATTGCTGGGCATTGTGGCCAAACAGCCTTATTTTTGTTTCGTCTGACCACAGAACTTTCCTCCAAAAGGTCTTATCTTTGTCCATGTGATCAGCAGCAAACTTCAGTCGAGCCTTAAGGTGCCGCTTTTGGAGCAAGGGCTTCCTTCTTGCAGGGCAGCCTCTCAGTCCACGGAGATACAAAACACGCTTGACTGTGGAAACTGACACCTGTGTTCCAGCAGCTTCTAAATCTTGGCAGATCTGCTTTTTGGTACTTCTCGGTTGAATCTTCACCTGCCTGACCAATTTTCTCTCAACAGCAGGTGATGGCTTGCGTTTTCTTCCTGATTGTGGCAGTGACAAAACAGGGCCATGCACTTTATACTTACAAACAATTGTTTGCACTGTTGCTCTTGGGACCTGCAGCTGCTTTGAAATGGCTCCAAGTGACTTTCTTGACTTGTTCAAGTCACGGATTCGCTTTTTCAGATCCATGCTGAGCCCCTTTGACTTTCCCATTGTAGCATTTGTGGGCATTTGCATCCAATGAGCCCTATTTAAATGGCCTCAGAGAAGTCACCAGCTGTAGTCACTCATAATCACTCACAAGAAGTTAAGAAGCCATGCTATGAAGCTCATTTCACTGACACAACTTTCTAAGTCACCAAAATTGCTAATTCGTTTTGCTGTATGTATATTTTTGATCCAGCAGATTTGATCACTTTCTGTTAACCCATAATAAAGTCATAAAAGAACCAAACTTCATGAATGTTTTTTGTGACAAAGAAGCATCTGTTCCAATCACTCTATCAGAGAAAAAGCCGAGTTGTAGAAATAACTGGAAACTAAAGAGAGCCATGACATTATGTTCTTCACAAGTGTATGTAAACTTTTGACCACAACTGTAGATGAGATGATTTTAACGCTAAGGTAACTCGCTAAATATTGATTTTTTTTTCATTGTATTTCTTGTTCGAAAGTGACAACTTTTGGATTAATATGGGTACTCGGATGATTCGCCTAAAGACGTTTCGCCGACGGACGTTTGACAGACGGACAGGTCGGCGAATGGACGTTCCGCCGAACGGAGGTTTCGCCGAAACGGGATTCGCGCGCTCGCCCCGCCCCCGGATCGTGTGTGTACAAGTTTTTCAACCTAGGCCCGCGGGCCTATACGGCCCGTTAGGATTTTTAATCCGGCCCGCCGCCGGCGTTGTCCAAATTATAGTAAAAATCAATGATTCATTTCCCTTTGCCGCTCATCACTCTCAATTTATTAGTCTACCGTCAATGGCAGCCCGGGGAATAAGCACTCTTGGGCGGGCATGTCAGCCCGGAAATAAGCACTCTTGGGCGGGCAGATGTAGCAGAACCGAGCCAAAATGACAGCAATCAGGTCAAATCCATACTAAAACAGCATTTAATGATTAAATACAAATACTGGATCTCTTTGGACATTAGAACCGAGCCCAGGGAAGTGAATTCCTCGGTAAAATGTCGCAATTTGCATTCAAAAAAATTCCTCTCCCTATATACTTGCCGAAGGGTTTCTGCAGACCACCGGAAATTGCACGAGTAGGTAAATCATATCCCTACGGTCATCGGAGGGGTTTCTCCCCGGGAACAGTGCTTCGTGGGCGGATTTTAATGACACATGCTGAGTTTCATTATCGAGCTCCATATGTTTCCCGAGTTTGAGCACTTTAAAAATTGGCGGGGGTTCCCCCCCGAGCCTATCCGAGAATAGTGCACCGTGAGTGGACTGGGTTGGACGACGCCCGACTGAATTTCTGGAGCTCCAGAAATTTTTCAAATTTGAGCCCCACACACATCGGAGGGGTTTTTCACCGAGCACAGTGCCCTGTGGGCGGACAGGGGTGACACATGCCCCGCTGGAATCCTGAGCACCATAATTTTTTTCTAAGTGTGAGCACCACACACATCGGCAGGGTTTTTTCCCGAGCGTATCCGAGGATAGTGACACATGAGCGGATTGGGTTGGCTGATGCCCCACTGAAATCGTGAGCTCCATAAATTTTTCTAAGTGTGAGCACCACACACATCAACGGTGTTTTCCCCATGGCCTATCCGAGGATAGTAACACATGGGCGGATATGGGTTGCTGAAGCCCCGCTGAAGTCTCGAGCTCCAGACGTATATAGACGTTTTTTTCGCCTCCATCGCGACATTTTACAGAGGATTTCACTTCTCTGGGCTTGGTTCTAATGTCCAAAGAGCTCCAGTATTTGTATTTAATCATTAAATGCTGTTTTAGGATGGATTTGACCCAATTGCTGTCATTTCACGGCTCGGTTCTGCTACATCTGCCCGCCCAAGAGTGCAGATTCCCGGGCTGACATGCCCGCCCAAGAGTGCTTATTCCCGGGCTGACCTGCCCGCCCAAGAGTGCTTATTCCCCGGGCTGCCATTGACGGTAGACTAATAAATTGAGAGTGATGAGCGGCAAAGGGAAATGAATCATTGATTTTTACTATAATTTGCACAACGCCGGCGGCGGGCCGGATTAAAAATCCTAACGGGCCGTATATGGCCCGCGGGCCGAGGTTGAAAAATTGTACACACACGATCCGGGGGCGGGGCGAGCGCGCGAATCCCATTTCGGCGAAACCTCCGTTCGGCCTACCTCCGTTCGGCCGAACCGCCGTTCGGCCGAACGTCCATTCGGCAACCTGTCCGTCTGTCAAACGTCCGTCGGCGAAACATCTTTAGGCGAATCATCCGGTCATGAGTAATATGAACCATCGAAAGAATAGAGAAATTTTGACATTAGAAGCAATATGGCTGCCACAACATCTTAAACTTCTGGTAAGAAAGTAATTTATGTAATTAGAAAGCATCAGGTTCTCATCAAGATAGACTTATTTCTTTTTTCAAATTGAATAATTTAATATTTTGCATTTACAAAGATGAGCATATTAACTTCCTTATGATATTGACCCTAAAAATGTGCTTTTTATTCATACAGTATCTCAGAAATATCACTTGTGATGATTTTTCTTAAGATTTTCACCTCAACACTTTTGTACTCCCTATTAAAACCACCGCTTATGTGCGAAATTGTAAAATGGAAAAATTTCAAGGTAATTTAGGGTGCGGCTTATACACGTGGGCGATTTATATGCGGGTAAATACGGTAAGTCGTGATAATTATAAATAAATGCTCTTGTCCTTTGTAGTTGTTTTGCTGTCATTCTTCTCTGCCACGATCTTCAGCCATCGTCCGTGCACCCCACGCTGCACACCTTCATGTGTGGGGCATTTATGTCCTAATCCATGCTATACTGGTTGTACGCTCTAAAGCACGTGTCAATCTCAAGATTTTAAGCAAGATACAGCACAGTTAGCAATTTTTATTAGAGGCGTGAAGTCGGATCTCTCACTGAGAGCTGTTGGATGTAGCTGCAATGCATGGGACCACGACCGGACAGGACATTAATTATGCAGTGAAGTCTGTAAGTAAAATGCATTACCATGGGAAAAATTGGTGGGATTAACTACAGACGGAGCACCGGCAATGTGTGGAAGAAAAGGGGGCTTGGTTGGATTAATGAAGAGCAAAATGCAAAAAATGAACTGTCACACGGCTCTGATGGCGTATCAATGCATTATCCACCAGGAAACTTTGTGTGGGAAGGTGCTGGGGATGGATGACATACTGACCATGAACAAAGGAAGGTAAAGATGAGATCCACTTGTGTTCAAGGACAGTCAGCATCTCCTCTTCAAAAACCTAAAAACTTGACCAATATAAGAGTCAACTTTTATTTTGTTTAGGGTTTAATGTGTATATGCAGACAAATAATCAAACTATTTTTTGGATGCCAAAACTTTTAAAGTTAAAAAAAGTTCAAAGTTAAAGTTCATTTCATTTCAAGGCTATGTGCAGCCATTTTTGAATGCAACATGTCATACACTTACAGTTGTTGATTTTACGCGCCGGCCCGAGACGAGGCGTGGGAGTGGCTGGATCGGCGCGCGTCTGCGCCGGCCCGGGACGAGGCGTAGGAGAGACCGATCCGGCGGGCGTCCGCGCCGGCATTTGGAGAGGAGTGGGAGTAGCTGGTCCGGCGGGCATCCCCAGTGCCCTTTTAAGTGCTGGCCAAGCCCCCTGCCCTTAACAGACTCCAGAATCTTAGAAAGGTCGTCGGGCACCTTACCCTGGCTGCTCGGTGGGCCGGCGACCCCCTCGTCTAGGGGGTCCGGAGAGTCGCCGCCGCCACTGACCCCCTTGTCCAGGGGACCTCCTCGCTCATGGGCGGGCAGGAACTTGGCGGGCGGGAACTTGGCGGGCAGGAACTAGGCGGGCGGGAACTTGGCCGGCCGAAGCTTGGCGGGCGGGAGCTTGGCGGGCGGGAACTTGGCGGGCGGGAACTTGTCGGGCGGGAACTTGTCGGGCGGGAACTTGGCTGGCCGGAACTTGGATGGCCGGAACTTGGCGGGGCGGAACTAGGCGGGCCGGAACTAGGCGGGCCGGAACTAGGTGGGCAGGAACCTGGCGGGCAGGAACCTGGTGGGCAGGAGCTTGGTGGGCACCGGAAGCCTGGTTTGTGGCTTCAGCACGGGTGCGACTGGCCGCCCTGCCGGCACGGGAAACCTGGTTTGTGGCTTCGGCACGGGAAACCTGGTTTGTGGCTTCGGCACGAGAAACCTGGTTTGTGGCTTCGGCCCGGGTGCGACTGGTGGTCCAGCCGGCACGGGGAATATTGTGCGTGGCTTCGGCACGGGTGCGACTGGCGGTCCAGCCGGCAAGGGGAGTATTGTGCGTGGCTTCGGCACGGGAATACAGGAAGCTTGGATGGGCGAGGTCGAGCGACGAGCTTGGATGGGCATGGTCGAGCGAGGAGCTTGGACGGGCGTGGTCGAGCGAGGGGCTTGGACGGGCGTGGTCGAGCGAGGAGCTTGATCAGGGGCTCGAGTGTCCAGGCCCTCCTTCCGCTTCCCCCTGTGGCGCGGCGGCCGCCAGGTGGTGGCCCATTGTAGATGGGCAGCCGACACGGGGAAAAAGCTCACTGCTGCGCCACCCCACAAAGACAAGATGGGCGGTGTTCGAAACTCCTACCTGAGCCTCCCCGCCGGCCGCCACGTGGTGGTCCATTGTAGATGGCCAGCCGACACGGCAAATCCTGGTTGGCGTAATCCAGGTCGGAGTAATCAGAGAAGGAGTCGGGGTCAACGTCCTCCGGGGGGGTGTATCGAAGTCCAAATCGGCTGAGGAAATCACAGTCCGAGTCCGAATCTCCAGCCCACAAATCAATTAGCTCCCGGCCATCCTCACACTCAGAAAAATCAGAGTCCCAACCGACATAGATGCGGCGTTCCAACGGGGCCGATGGAGGCTGGGGATTACTTCTTAGTCGGGATTCTAGCGCTGCAAAAACGTCTCTGAGGTGCCCACACCACGCCGTAGTCATTATAGATTCCCTAACAGATCTTGGGGAGCTTCCCGCTGAATCCATGTGGTCGGTGGGATACGAGCTGGGTGGCTGGCGTCGTCTGGAGCGTCGGCGCGTGCGTCGATGGCTTCCGGCTGGGTCCATTTGGTCGGATCGTTCTGTTACGATCGCGCCGAGACGTCGTGGCGCGATTGGAGGGATATTGGAGGGATTTGGACCCAGTAGCGGGGAAGCAGGAGGGGACGAGGCGAATTGTCCTCATGATAATAATTTTAATGACTCAAAAAGCCTTACAAAACAAGGACTTGTACATCTTAAAATGAAACAAAACCGGAGCATGGTGAACAGTACCTTTGCAGCGATGTATGCAGTATCACGCAGTATGATCCGACAATGAATACCAATTCAGTCGTGTTTAAATACACACATCCGAAAGTCATCATGAATCACTCGCAGCTGCTCGAACCTAACGGCAAGCCAGGAGGGACAAACGAGGTGCTCCTGACAAGTAAATGCAGCTTTGTCTGTGTGTGTGCGTGTGTATCTGTCTGTGTTTGTCTGTTCGTTTCTTATGGACTCTAAAACGGCTAAGCCAATTCATCTGAAAATTTAAACAGTTATGCTTTGAACGTCTGTGGATGTCATAGAATAGGTTTTGTATCGATTTTTTTCCAACAACTATCGATCGAAAATCAATAAGCTAAAAAATCGGGTTTGAAAATTGTCCGATTCACACCAAAATCGACACACATTCGCAATCTGCCGTCAGGAGTCTTAATCCAGAGTTTCAACATCATGGGTCTCTTAACAGCAGATAAAACCGATAAAATATAAAAATCAATACGCTCTGATTGCGACTAAAACGTCTGCTGGATTTCAACAAAAATTCACAAGGATTTGATTCTGGCCGTTCAGAATGTCCATGCCAAGTTTCACACTTTTCTTTTGACTGAGCCACAATTCCACAATCAATAACACTTCAAACTGGTATTTCCCAAAAACGCTGTTTTCAGAAAAAATAAGGTCAGCGGCGTGCAGTGAAGCGGAAGGACAAATTGGGGCAAAACTTAGCGCCGTCTTTTACTCAACTCTCAAACTATTCATTGGCATACCATGCATACAAAGAAAAAACACAAGCAACAACAACCTCAGTTGGATCTCGACTTCTTGGAAAACCCACATCCCTGATTCACCCTAACCGATTGCCTCCAGCCTTACAACGTGGGGTGCACCAAAGTACTAATGTTAGTGTGCAGTGAAAAGGAAGTGCGCTTTCCATTAAAACATACGACCTGCGCACGCTGAAATCGCACGTGGCACGCTAAGTGCACGTTGGGAAATGTGAACAGTATTGATTGGCGTCTTACGCACCTACTTTGACCCCACACACGCGAACTACTACTCCCAAGCCTTACTCAAGGCCCGGCAACGCCGGCCTCTTCTGGTTGTATATGATAAAAATGAATGGAAGAACACATTTTGGCTGCAGCGTATTATCATTATCAAAATTAGCTACACCAATAGAATACGCAGCAGAAATTCATTTCAATTCAATTCAATTCAATTTATTTGGCAAGAAAAAGCACCAGGCTAAGGGCCATGTAACAAGATACAAGAAATGTGCAACAAAACGCGGTGTAGTCACTGGTTCACGGCCAAAAGTCATCCAGAGCCCGCTTGAACTGGGCGACCGTCGGCTTCTCGACCACACCCTGCGGAAGCCGGTTCCAATTTCAAATTCAAATTGTGTATTTTTTTTACTTTTATTCCCTCTTTTTTACAGTTGTTTCTCCAACTGGCTCCAGTCCAATAAACCGCAAGCACAGCAGTGAGATGCCTGGTGATGAAGAGCTTGGTTTTGGGGCAGCTGTTTCAGCACTTGGTAAATATATACTGTATTTTCACTCCTATAAAATGTACCGTGTGATAGGGTGCAGTCTCATTTGCGGGTATATTTTCAGTTTTTTGTCAATACATAGGACGCTTCGTTTGAAAGTGCGGCTACCATAACATACGCTAGTGGCTAGCATAACTTACGCTAGCCTAGTGTCATGCTAGCGTCAGTTATGCTAGCCACTAGCGTACCCATGTTATGCTAGCCGCTAGCGTATGTTATGGTAGCCGCTAGCATATGTTATGCTAGCCGCTAGCGTATGTTATGCTAGCCACTAGCGTACCCATGTTATGCTAGCCGCTAGCGTATGTTATGGTAGCCGCTAGCATATGTTATGCTAGCCGCTAGCGTATGTTATGCTAGCCGCTAGCGTATGTTATGCTATCCACTAACGTATGTTATGCTAGCTGCTAGCGTGTTATTTTTTAAATACAGCACGAGCAAAACTAAGTTTGATAATGCTTTATTGAGGTAAAAGGTACACTCTTATATAAAGAGTTGGGCGTTTAACATGCTAGGCTCAACTGTCAGTCAGAGTATTTCAGGATCTTAATAATAATAATAATCGGACATAGGCCCTGTCGTCATTATCAACAACAAAAAAGCCTACTTGTCATCACACCCAGAAACTGCGTGTGATGAAATTGGTGGTCCTTCTCCATAAGCTGCATTTACTCAGCAAAAGACCTAAATAAGTGATAGTTACGGACTTGTAATTTGGCATTCTGCTGTCTTGTATCTTGATTCCAGCTTTGGCGAAAGCTCGAACAGCAGTGTTGGCCGACACTTGAGCCCAGTCATCCTCAATGCATTGTAACACTCAGCATGCATCACCCCAAGCCTTTGATTCTCCTTGCTGTTATATCGGCATCGACAATTCATTTCAAATGGTCACGTACCTCGTGCGACGCTGCCTGCCCGAAGTACTTGTTGGCCATCCATTAGCAAAGCTGTTAAATTGTGCTTGATCCATGGCTTCAGTCCATTTTCCAACCGTTCACACTCGCATTGTGTTGTCATTCACATCAGGCATTTCCTCTGTATAGCTCTAATATGCTTTTTCTTTGAGTACACCCGCTCCCCTACTCACGAACATACGACTTACGAACAACGGTACATACGAACATGTCTGCAAATTGTGTTTATGTCGAAAAATGTTCGTCAGTTCGATTTTGTATTGCACGCCTTTTTCCGAGTAGTATTTCTTTCCGCCGCTAATACCGACGCCTGGCGCTGTGAGAGCTCAGCTCACCCAGCATCTACCTTCTTCTGCCCACTTCGTTGCAATGTGGAAGTGCGTGAACGTATCTCCAGTGCGCAAAGAACCTTTTTCATTTGTATCATTAAATATCTCGTGCATCCATTATTCAATATGGTTGGTGAAAAGCGAAAGGCTTCTATTGAGGGAGATGCAAGGAAGAGGCAAGCCATTCCATTTGAAATGAGTGGCAATAATAACGAAGCTTGATGCGCGTTGCACGGGAATACAACTTGAATCGTTCGACCGTCAGTACCATTTATAAACATAAAGATCGAGCAGCAGGACCCAAATATTGAACGTTGCACAAAGTTTGCAAATCAATTGAATGATGCCATACAGTGCTACCGCATTTATGATGAAAAAAAGAAAACTGCAATCGTCATTAGATAGCTTCTTTCGGCCAGTTTCTAGTAAATCTCTCTCTCTCTCTAATGTATGTATACAGTACTTTATGTATTCTCTCCGTTTTATTAAATGTTTTTTCAGTACAAACCAATGTGTGTTACTTATACAAGCCTTAAACATACAAATGCACTTATATAAACCTTCAATATACTTATATAGGCCTTAAATATAAATTATAATACAAAATATAGCACTGAGCAACTTACGAACAAATTCAACTTATGAACAATCGCTCGGAACCTAACTCGTTCGTAAGTAGGGGAGCGTCTGTATTGAGAATGTTTTTGAGGGTTAAAAGTGCTGCAAGCACAGAGAAGTCACTCCCCTGGGATGCTTTGAATGGATTTACCGTAATTCTTTGAATGCGTGGGCATGCTATTTTTAGGGTGAACGTCCGCTGGGTTGATCGCAATAAGTAGCGTGCCGGCAAGAAATAAAACCAGTCACTCAAATGGTCAAGGCCATACAAAAATTTAATTTAGTGCACAGACAAGGCGCAACGACCATTTTAGAGAAAATTTTAGACTTTTAAGTGCACCCTATAGGTGTGAAAATACGGTCGTTTTGTTTATGTTCGCGTTAGTTCATATATACATTAGCACCAATTTGGTGCAAAAACTTTTTTTTTTTTTACGTGAGAACAATTTTCATTATATATGTTACGTCTTTGGCGACGTTGTGGTGTGGAAACGCGGAGTTAGACCTAATTGCAGGGAAGCAGGCAAAGAACGAGGGAATGATTGCTCAAATGAAACTTTAATAACTTAAACTGCAGACAAAGAAAATAACCGTAATTAGCGTCGAATAACAAAATCAAACCTGAAGGAAAAAACAAGAGAGGACTGGGAAATAGGCAACGTGGGGACGTGGTAGAGTAAATCAGATGGTCCGATAAATAACAAACAATTGGTGAGGTTTAAATAGACAAGACCGGAAATAAGTGTCAATGATGCGCAGCTGGAAACGAGAGGTAAGGGCAAGCGAGGTGGGACAAACAAGGGTAAAATGCAAACATATGCAACAGAGAAAATGAAATCACAAACCAAACTGATGGATTAATTATTAATACAATTTTAATCAAACAGGAGACATCTTTAACATACACTGATTACAACTTGCAAGTGAAAATCACTCATAACGTGCCTTCGTTCAAGAGGATTCTGACGAGCGGCATACTCTTCTCTCTATTTAGTCGCGCCATACTCAAAACATTTAATGTAATCTGACTCAAAACAATTGCATAAGCTAACCGAATAACACCATTAAGGTCAAAAAACAACTGCTCATATTAGATCGAAACCAAAACACCTGTGTAAGAATTTGCAGTATAAGCATAATAATTTATTTATAAGGTAAACTGCCGGCGTCCCAGTCAAAGCAATTTATGAGTCCTTCGTAGATCTTCATTGTGAACTTGCATCTGGGTGTCTGGGTTGCGAGGTGTATCTCCCAGTAAACAGTCCTTGGAGCGTCAACAAGCTGGAGCCAGCTGTCCTGGAGGGTGACCTCGAGTTTGCCCCAGTCTCAAATTAAAGACACTCTTATATAAAAGTAATTAAAACCATACATCTATAATATTATCCAGAATAACCCCAACATTCCCCCGTTTTTATAATATGTATGCTATTAATTCATTTTATGGCAAATACAAAGGGGAAATGTCCGTTGACTGCCTTAATTTTACCCGCATTTTCCTTACTCGCACGGCTGGGCGGAAAAAGAAAGAACAAAATCAATTTAGAATTTGTAGGGTCAATCGCAGTGGTTATAAGTCGGTTTAGCAAGGATCTTAAGCAGGGAATAAGACAACACCCACATAATGTCAAAGTCGTAGCAAAAATGGCTACTGAAATTACAACAGATAGGGCCAAACCTTTGTATGTACAAAGAAAGGCCTTATCCCACCAATCTGTCAAGCGGATGATTCTACTCCAGGATGATTTTTCATATTGCGGTTTAGGGTCTGCAGGCCATTGTTGGCCCTGGTGAGGGACCCAGTGGGGGACGCGTTGTTGAGTGCAACATTTTCAAACATTGCATACGCCCCCTGCTCCTTCAAGAAGCATTTCAACCGCTATGCGATCCTGGAACGCCATCAGACTAGTGGCTGCCAGTTGTTCCTTTATCGCCACAAATCCCTGTTCAGTATAATTTCCAAGGTTTTGGACATTGTAATGCAGGTAATTTATCCAATCCACATTTTTGTTTTGGGGTACTTAAAAGAAAAATAGACTCCCAACCTGCTGCGACCTGATTAGCCAACTTATACTCATCTGGTACGCCCTGGGGAATGCCAATCACATCAATGTGTGTTGGATCTCCCTCTCTCCATACCGATCGACGCCGTCGGGAGGGACCCACCATCATCATACTGGATTTCAGCCAATTGTATCTCCTCCACTGTAGATGGAAAAACAGACACTGGTAAAAGCAGTGACCCCAAGGCACAAAGTCCCGCCGTGTTTCGGCAGGAGTCGTGTAATTTATTTCCACCACACCACCACCATAGGTCAGAACGTGGTATCAGGGTGTAGTCTGTTTTAGGACGTGGGCACACCACCTCTCATTTATCGCCTCCAGCTTCAGACCATGCCCTGTAAGGTTTAAGCAGGTAAAATGATCAAAGGCAACATGTGTTGAAAAGTTAGCTTTGTCCTTTGCTGCTCTTGGAACGGGTATACATTATTTCATTTCTCACACTTCGGCTTACATCTTCTTTTATCATTATCTCCTTTACACAATCAGGGGTAATTTGCGCGGGTACTACTCTTAAGAGAGGTCGGGCCCCATACATGTTATACAGGTTTGATTTATAATGGCTGCATTTTCCATCAACAATAACCAATTATTTTTTACCGCCTCCCATTTGGGAACTCCCTGTTTCAGAAATGAATTCATCATCCCTGGTCATCTCAGATTTCAATTTCACTATGGCGGATCCGGGTGTTTCCATAGACATGGTCATTGTTGTTGAGACACAAATGCAACATTTGTAAAAAGGGTCTTCTCCACCTGCCCATGGACTTAGGAAAAACGTCAGACAAGGATCTTTTCCACAAAATAATTTGTCAGTCTGAATAAACGATTTGTAATTCCCCCACCTTATGGGTTAATTTTATCAAAGGCCTCATGGTTTTTGCGCACTTGTGTGTCATCCAAGCTTGCCAATCTTGACCAGTTTCTGCAACAAGGTTTCCCTAATCTCTGTTTTAGGACTGTTATGTACCACACATATTCTCTATAAAATCCATATGTAGCCTTTGAAATGGATATGTAGTTTTGTAGCTTGACATAAGGGGGAATTGCCCGTGTTTTGGCCGTATATTTGCATATAGATTGAATCCATAAATTTTGTAGCACCTACCAATCTCCCGCCTTTTTGAGGCATGGAATTTCCCATGAATCAAAATGGCAGCCCTCCTAGATAAGTCTTTTGTTTTTGTTTAGTCCCCCAGGTTCCCAAATTTCCCATTGCAGAAATCAAAAAAAATCATTTGGCGAAATTCTTTTTCCTTCTTTTGGTTTCTGTGCTACTCTGCCACCGCCGTCCTCGAAAGACATTTCTGATTAAATCCAAAGAATAAATGCAAAGGTAATTGCGGAACCCTGCTTCTTTTATTATGAAATGTTTAACGGAAGCGCGCTCTTAGCCGCTAACTGTGACCTTCACACTCGCTGCGAAGCAGCATTCTTATCTTGTTGACATTCCTAAGCGCTCTCTTTCTTTTTGTGCACAATGCTTCGCCTCCTGAGCACAATTATAACGCTTTTTAGAGAAGACTAAATTAATTCCTCTCCCGATATCCAACTATATCACAATATTTTCCCAAGACCCCATAATCACAATATGCTGCAAGCATAACTATCATCATAGCAAAACCCATTTCTGCCCTCAAGTTTGCTTCAGCACCCCCAAGCATGCTATTTTTAGGGTGAACGTCCGCTGGGTTGATCGGCAAGAAATAAAACCAGTCACTCAAACGGTCAGGGCCATACAAAATTTAATTTAGTGCACAGACAAGGCGCAACGACCATTTTAGAGAAAATTTTAGACTTTTAACTGCACCCTATAGGTGTGAAAATACGGTCGTTTTGTTTGTGTTCGCGTTAGTTCATATATACATTAGCACCAATTTGGTGCAAAAACTTTATTTTTTTTACGTGAGAAGTATTTTCATTATATATGTTACGTCTTTGGCGACGTTGTGGTGTGGAAACGCGGAGTTAGACCTAATTGCAGGGAAGCAGGCAAAGGACGAGGGAATGATTGCTCAAACGAAACTTTAATAACTTAAACTGCAGACAAAGAAAATAACCGTAATTAGCGTCGAATAACAAAATCAAAACTGAAGGAAAAAACAAGAGAGGACTGGGAAATAGGCAACGTGGGGACGTGGTAGAGTAAATCAGATGGTCCGATAAATAAACAATTGGTGAGGTTTAAATAGACAAGACTGGAAATAAATGTCAATGATGCGCAGCTGGAAACAAGAGGTAAGGGCAAGCGAGGTGGGACAAACAAGGGTAAAATGCAAACATATGCAACAGAGAAAATGAAATGACAAACCAAACCTAAATTGCCACACTCCCTAGGGACGGATCCCAGACATCCCAAAAGCAAGTGATAATAACCACAACAAAAAACATCAGGTGGGGTGGGCATAGTGGGGTTTTGAAACCCAGTCCGGCAGTTGTCCAGACCGGTTCGTAAGAAAGCGTGGGACTGGCCGGTCCGGGGTTCTTCCGGTCCAGCCCGTGAGGAGGCATGGGGCTTGCCGGTCCGGGGGTCGTCCGGTCCAGCCCATGAGGAAGCGTGGGGCTGATCGGTCTGGCGGTTGTCCGGACCGGCCCGTGAAGAGGCGTTGGGTGCCATGCCCTGCAAAGACTCCAGAGCATGAGAATGATCGTCGGCCGGCTTGACTCCAGGGCATAAGAAGGATCGTCGGCCGGCTTACCCTGGACGCTCGGAGGGCCGCCGACTGTCCTTTTCCTGAGAGCCGCCCTCCTTGCCGGCGTCGTGACCCTTGCAGGGGGACTCGCCGCGGTCGAGGCCCCCGCCGGGAGAGTCGCCGCCGTTGAGGCGCCCACCGGGAGAGTCGCCACCATTGAGGCACCCGCCGGGAGAGTCGCCGCCGTCGTGGCCCCCGCCGGGAGAGTTGCTGCCTTCGGGTGCACAGAAGCAAGGCGTCGGGAGGGGTGAGCAGGAGTGGGGCACCAGGACGGGGGCACGGGAACGTGGCATCAGGACACGGACACTTGGGTGGCTAGCCGGAAAGGGACCACGGGAACGCTTGGGTGGCTAGCCAGGAACGCTTGGGTGGCTAGCCGGAAGGGGACCACGGGAACGCTTGGGTGGCTAGCCGGAAGAGGAACACGGGAGCGCGGCGCTGGAATGGGAGATAGGGAACAGGGGTGCCAGAAATGGAACACCTGGGTGGCTAGCCAGAAAAGGGACACGTGAGGGTAGCCGGGACGGGAACACATGAATGGGGCATCATAACGGGATTTATTGGGCGACGAGCTGAAACGGGAGAATGTGGGCAGCTATCCGGAACGAGAACACATGATCGGGGCGTTGGAACGGGGAGTCAGGCCGAGAATGCATGGTTGGATTCCCCTGTGACGGTGAGTGAGGGGGGGTGTGGGGCTGGCTAGCGGGTAGTCGACTCGGGGGCTCGAGCATCCAGCCACTCCTCCCTTTTCTCCCCGTGTCGCGGCGCTTGCCGCCTCCTCCAGGGGTACGGTGTAGCACGACGGTCGCCCTCCTCCGTGACCCGGGAAAAGTCACATGCCTACGTACGTACGTCCGCACACATGTACACACACATGTACAGACACACACACACGTGTACACACACAAACACACACATGTACACACACATGTATACACAAGTATGTACACACATGTACAGACACACACGTGTCCACACACAAACACACACATGTACACAAATATATGTACACACACGCATGTACACACGAACACACATACACGCCTACTATATATACACATATATGCACACACACACATGTACACACATATATGCACACACACACGTACACACATATATGTACACACACGCATGTACACACCAACACACACACATTAGTACAAATATGTACACACACATACACGCCTTTTTGTACACATATGCACACACACGCATGTACACACATATATGCACACGCATGTACACACATACACGCATTTATGTGCACATATATATGCACACACACGCGTGTACATACACGCATTTATGTACACACATATATGCACACACACACGCATGTACACACACAAACACACACGCATGTACACACACAAACACACACACGCATGTACACACACAAACACACAAACGTATGTACACACAAACACACACACGCATGTACACACACAAACACACAAATGTATGTACACACAAACACACATGTACACACGTATATATGTACACATAAATATATATGTACACACGTATATATGTACACACTCGCACATATATGTACACATGTATCCTCACACACACACTCGTGTATCCACACGCGCACACACGTATCCACACGCGCACACATGTATCCATACGGACACACACATGTATCCACACACATGTATCCACACGCACACACATTTTTTATCCACATGCACTCACACACACACATGTATCCTCACGCACACACGTATCCACACGCACACACACGCATGTATCCACATGCACACACACGTATGTATCCACATCCACACACACGTACAGTTGTGGTCAAAAGTTTACATACACTTGTGAAGAACAATGTCATGGCTCTCTTGAGTTTCCAGTTATTTATACTACTCTGATATTTCTCTGATAGAGTGATTAGAACAGATAATTCTTTGTCACAAAAAAACCTTCATTAAGTTTGGTTCTTTTATGACTTGATTATGGGTTAATAGAAAAAGTGATCAAATCTGCTGGGTCAAAAATATACATACAGCAACATGAATTAGCAATTTTGGTGACTTAGAAAGTTGTGTCAATGAAATGAGCTTCATAGCATGGCCTCTTAACTTCTTCTGAGTGATTATGGAAGGAGCTCAGCATGGATCTGAAAAAGCGAATCCTTGACTTGAACAAGTCAGGAAAGTCACTTGGAGCCATTTCAAAGCAGCTGCAGGTCCCAAGAGCAACAGTGCAAACAATTGTTTGTAAGTATAAAGTGCATGGCACTGTTTTGTCACTGCCACGATCAGGAAGAAAACGCAAGCTATAACCTGCTGGTGAGAGAAAATTGGTCAGGAGGGTGAAGATTCAACCGAGAATCACCAAAAAGCAGATCTGCCAAGAATTAGACGCTGCTGGAACACAGGTGTCAGTGTCCACAGTCAAGCATGTTTTGCATCTCCATGGACTGAGAGACTGCCATGCAAGAAGGAAGCCCTTGCTCCAGAAGCGGCACCTTAAGGCTCGACTGAAGTTTGCTGCTGATCGAATGGACAAAGATAAGACCTTCTGGAAGAAAGTTCTGTGGTTGGACGAAACAAAAATCGAGCTGTTTGGCCACAATGTCAAGCAATATGTTTGGAGGAGAAAAGGTGAGGCCTTTAACCCCAAGTACACCATGCTCAAAAGTGGTAATGGAATGGCTAAGTCAGGCTAGAATTAAGGTTTTCGAATGGCCTTGCCAAAGTCTTGTGGACAATGCTGAAGAAACAAGTCAATGTCAGAAAGCCATCAAATTTAACTGAACTGCACCAATTCTGTCAAGAGGAGTCGTCAAAGATTCAACCAGGAGCTTGCCAGAAGCTTGTGGATGGCCACCATAATCGCCTAATTGAAGTGAAAATGGCCAAGGGACATGTTACCAAATATTAGCAGTGCTTGTATATGTATATGCTATGTATATTTTTGACCCAGCAGATTTGATCACTTTTTTTCTGTTCACCCATAATAAAGTCATAAAAGAACCAAACTTCATGATTTTTTTTTGTGCCAAAGAAGTATCTGTTCCAATCACTCTATCAAAGAAAAATCAGAGTTGGATTGGATTGGATAACTTTATTCATCCCGTATTCGGGAAATTTCATTGTGACAGTAGCAAGAGGAAATGCATAGTTATAAGTTACACAGCACAGTCACAAAGGCCGCAGAACAACAAAGCAAAAGCACAAAGTACAAAGCAAATCAAAGTAAATGGGGTCATTCAGAATCACCAAATCAAATCATTAAGACAGAAAAGCAGCAAAAAAGTTGTAAAAGAGTTGAAGAAATAACTGGAAACTCAAGAGAGCCATGACATTATGTTCTTCAAAAGTGTATATAAACTTTTGACCACAACTGTATGTATCCACACGCGCACACACATTTGTTTCCATACGGATGTACACACACACAGACATATACATATACACATGCATATTCATGCATATCTGTGCGTACGTATGTACATACAGTGGGGCAAATAAGTATTTAGTTAATCACCAATTGTGCAAGTTATCCTACTTGAAAAGTAATTTCTAAAATATTGCACAATCTAAGATATTGCACATTGTTATTGCACACCCCGAAGTTATTGCACAGAAGGGATTGTGTGTCGTGCTAACGCAAGTTCAGAGTCCTGATGGCTGTGGGGTGGGATGACCAGGGTGGTATTGGTCCCTGACAATGTTCCTGGCTCTGCTGAGGTAGCAAGGGCTGGCAATGTCATCCAGTGAGGGCAGAGAGCAGCCGATGATCTTCTGGGCAGTGTTGATCACTCTCTGCATGGCCTTTCTGTCTGCTGCCGTGCTTCCAGCGTACCACACTGTGATGCAGTATGCCAGGATGCTCTCCACAGTGGCTCTATAGAAGGTTACCAGAAGCTTAGTGTCCAAGTTGTTCTTCCTGAGTACCCTCAGGAAATGGAGTCGTTTCTGGGCCTTCTTCACCACTGCTGTGGTGTTGGTAGACCAGGAGAGCTTGTCCGTGACGTGGACCCCCAGGAATTTGAAGGACAGGACCAATGTTCCCTCTAATTTTTCGTTGGTCTGAGCAGAAAGTCAACCTCCCTGAGCGCACCGAGTACCAGTGTGAGCGACATCATCGGTACTCGGATGATTCGCCTAAAGACGTTTCGCCGACGGACGTTTGACAGACGGGCAGGTCGCCGAATGAACGTTCGGCGGAACGTCCATTCGGCGACCTGTCCGTCTGTCAAACGTCCGTCGGCGAAACGTCTTTAGGCGAATCATCCGGTCACGACATCATCATTGCTCGCTATGGGCACACCAGTATCACACCTGCCACAAGCAGGTGCATGTCAATGTTCCCTCTAATTTTTCATGTAAAACATGCTGTAAAACACGAAAAACATAAGTGGACAGAGCTACTGCCACTGGCTGCCGCTTAAACGGCGCCATCATGGGGAAAGGGTAAAAAAAAAAAAAAAATCTTTTTTTTTTTTTTACTGCGCGCCATATGATTGCTGCTGCGCAGAGAAGACGAGAGTAGTTCGCAATTGCGCACGCGCGCATCTTAGAGGGAACTCTGGACAGGACCCTGTCTACGCATACTACATTTATGAGGAGTGGGGCCAGATCTGTGCTGGGTTTGCAAAAGTCCAGGATTATTTCTTTAGTTTTCGTGGTGTTTAGTGTGAGATCGTTCACCAAACACCATGAAGACAGTTTGTTGACTTAATCTCTGTAGGCAGACTCATCCCCCCTGAAATGAGTCCGACCACCGGTTGCCATGCTCCACGTTGCAACGACTTCTTCCCGAAGCGCTGCTGCTTTCACTTGGCCTCCGGCACGGCTCTGATCACCGCCCAAAGCCCGCATCTTCCAAGGCTAAAAAATATTTAGATGTTAATACATTACAGTCTTTTCAAATGCCTGTAACTGTGTTATTTAATAAATACACTTCTTGTTAATTGTACTTGTTTACTTAAACGTAAAACGTGTAGTATGGTATGTAGTAATAATAGTGGTGATCATACTTCGCGGTTTTTCAATTATCATGGCCATATCTGGTATACATTATCGCGAAAAACGAGGGATTTGTGTAGTTCAGTTTTAAGATATGTTGACTTTTGTTTTTATAACAATGGTTACTTATTATTTATTTACTTGGTATTAAATCGTGAAAGTTGATAATCCTAGTATATGTAAGGTAATTCCCTAATAGAATTTTTTTAATTGTGCAATAAGGGATGAAGACAACAGTCAGTGAAGCAGAGCATCCTCTGCTTTGTGAGGGAACAAGACGAGTTAAGGGAGATCTTGCTCTTGCACTCATGATAACATATAAAGATGACCAGACCAAGCTGAAAAAGGTAAGAACAGTTCATACTGACATTTTGCATTTCTATTTTTGTCAGGTTTGCCATTTGACATTCCCAAATACATGCACAGATAAAGAAGAAAAGACAGTCTTCTGGAATTTTCACTTGCAAGGAGAACGACCCCTGAGAGAGATTCCCAACTCCGTTCCGACCTTACACATCTTTTCTGTTGTTTTGTTAAATTTGAGGGCCCTGATTACAATGTAATAATAATAATCGGACATAGGCCCTGTCGTCATTATCACAACACAAAAAGCCTACTTGTCATCACACGCAGAAACTGCGTGTGACGAAATTGATGGTGCTTCTCCATAAGCTACGTTTACTCGGCAAAAGACCTAAATAAGTGTAAGTTACGGACTTGTAATTTGGCATTCTGCTGTTGTGGATACAGGTCGCTTACCTCTCGCTTACCTCTCACTGTCTTTCACTTACCATACTTCAGTCAGCTAGTAGGAGGCAGATCACCACCCAAACATCTTTTCATATTACCGCAGAAGGGAATGTGTGTTATGTTACCGCGAGTTTAGATTTCTGATGGATGTGGGGAAAAAACTGTCCTTAAGCCTATTTGTCCGTGCTTTGTGGGACCTATAGCGTCTGCCAGAGGGCAGCAGCTGGAACAGATTGTGACCAGGGTGCTAAGGGTCCCCTATGATGTTCTTGGCTCTGCTGAGGTAACGAGGGCTGGCAATGTCTTCCAGTGAGGGCAGAGCGCAGCCGACAATCCTCTGGGCAGTGTTAATCACTTTCTGCATGGCCTTTTTGTCTGCCGCCGTGCTTCCAGCGTACCACACTGTGATGCCGTACGCCAGGATGCTCTCTACAGTGGTTCTATAGAAGGTTATCAGAAGATTGGTGCCCAAGTTGTTCTTCCTAAGTACCCTGAGGAAATGGAGTCGTTTCTGAGCCTTCTTCACCACTGCCGTGATGTTTGTAGACCATGAGAGCTTATCCGTGACGTGGACCCCCAGGAATTTAAAGGACTGGACCCTGTCTACACATACTCCATTTATGAGGAGTGGGGCCAGATCTGTGCCATGTTTGCGAAAGTCCAGGATTATTTCTTTAGTTTTCGTGGTGTTCAGTGTGAGATTGTTCACCGAGCACCACGAAGACAAATTGTTGACCTCATCTCTGTAAGCCGACTCATCCCCTCCTGAGATGAGTCCGACCACAGTGGTGTCGTCAGCGAATTTGATAATGGCGTTAGACTGGTGGGTGGGTGTACAGTCGTATGTGTACAGGGAGTACAGAAGAGGACTCAGTACACAGCCTTGAGGGGAGCCAGTGCTTAGTGTAATGGAGGAAGAGAGGTGGGGACCAAGTCTAACAGTCTGTGGTCGGTTGGTCAAGAAGTTCTTTATCCAGCAGCAGATTGAAGAGGATAGTCCAAGGTGGGAGAGTTTGTCAGTCAGAATGTCCGGTTTTATGGTGTTGAAAGCTGAGCTATAGTCAATGAAGAGTATCCTCACGTAGTTCCCATAGTGTTCCACGTGGCTCAGTGCTGTATGAAGAGCAATGGCAATAGCATCATCAGTGGACCTGTTTGCTCTATAAGCAAACTGGTGAGGGTCAATTGAGGGAGGGATTGTATTCCTGATATGGCGGGCTACCAACTTTTCAAAGCACTTCATGATCACAGGCGTGAGTGCAACAGGCCTATAATCATTCATGCTGCCAATGGTTGGCTTTTTGGGGACAGGGATGATGGTGGCAGATTTCAGACAAGATGGAATGATGGATTGTTGCAGGGAACAATTGAAAATGTTTGTGAAGACTCCAGCCAGCTGGTCAGCACAGGCTTTGAGCACCTTCCCAGGTACTCCGTCTGGGCCAGCAGCCTTCCTGGTGTTCACAGACCGCATTACCAGTCTCACTTCCTGTTCCCGGAACGTCAGTGTATTGCTGCAGGGTGGTTGTGGGGGTGTTGAGACTGGGTCTGATTTGTCAGTCTCAAAGCGGGCAAAGAAACGGTTCAATTTCTCCGCTAGTGAGGCATCTGCATTAACAGACATATTATTGTTATTGTAATTGGTAATATGTCGTATTCCTTGCCACATCTTCTTTGGGTTATTTTCTGTGAAGTGCTCCTCAATTTTTTTGGTATATGCTGCCTTGGCCTTTTTAATGCCTCTTTTCAGCTCAGCTCTGGCAGCTCTATATTTTATCTTGTCCCCTGATCTAAAGGCGGAGTTACGGCATTTGATGAGTGCCTGTGTCTCATTGGTCATCCAGGGTTTTTGGTTAAGAAAAACCCGTATTCGTTTATCTATAGTGACGTTGTCAATGCAATTTTTTATGTAAGAAAGTACAGAGTCTGTGTAGTCCTGGAGGTTGTCGTGTACAAAAAGTTCCCAGTTGGTGCGGGAAAAACAGTCCTGCAGCTGAGAGAGTGCGTCGTCGGGCCAAGTTTTTATTATCTTTATTTGTGGCGTTGTTTGCCTCCGGAGTGGAGTGTAAGCGGAGGTGAGAGATAGGCAGAGGTGATCTGATCCAGCTAGGTGAGGGAGGGAAGTGGCTTTATAAGCATGTTTGATGTTAGAATAGACATGGTCAAGAGTTTTGTCTCATCTAGTATTACAATTTACGTATTGAATAAACTTAGGTAAAACAGTCTTTAAACACGCCTTGTTGAAATCACCAGCGACAATAAAAACTCCATCGGGGTGATCAAGCTGTTGTTTGTTTACCGCCGTTAGCAGGAGGTTAAGTGCCGTGTTAACGTTAGCATTCGGAGGTATATAGATAGCAGTTACTATGACGACAGTTAGCTCTCTCGGTAGATAATAGGGCCTACAACGTATTGCCAATAACTCTAAATCCGGGGAACAGTGAGTGTCAATTATCCTACTGTCACAACACCATTCATTATGTATATACATGCACAGTCCTCCTCCCTTGCTTTTGCCTGTTAATTCTTTTGAACGGTCGTTCCGAAAAAGCGTTCGGTACCGCAGCGTCGGGGATATGCGGGTGTAGCCACGTTTCTGTGATGATAATAATATTACAGTTTCTAACAAAGCTGTTGGTAGCAATACGAAGTTCCAACTCATCCATTTTGTGGGTGATGGATCGGGCGTTGGTCAAAAAGATACTAGGAAGCGGTTGTTGTTTCAGCTTAGCAGCAAGGCCCGCCCGGCATCCACGCTTCTGTTTTCTGTTCCTTCGCCGCCTTCGACGTGCTTTTGGTGGGCTGGCTAGCCACGGAGATCCCAGAGAGTTTGTTGAGAAATCGGATGTATCGCATATCCTTCGGATAGTGATTAAATCCTGGCGACTGTAAGATAACGAACGACACCGAACTGGAGAGCATAGAGCCGCAGCGTCAGTGCGCGCCGCCATCTTGCATTCCCGCCATCTTGCATTCATCTCAAATCTAAGGGTAGGGATGGAAATGCAAGTTAGACGTCTGTGCATTCATATTTGTAGTCAAAACACATGAAAGTCAGGAAGCCTTGTGGAGCATCTGTGGTGGATGGAGGTGCTGACATGGGACATGGGCCCTGGTGAAATTGTCCAGGAGGAGCTGACACCAGGGTGTTTCTTTAAAAAAAAATGAATGAAAAGTAATCTGGGGGTTTCCTGCTTGGTCCATGTTTTGGTCAGATCGTACTGTTAGGGTTTGAATGGTGAGTGGAGTTGGACCCAAATGCAGGGGGGCACGAGGGAGTGGTGGTAAAATTGAAGTTTTCTTTTCTCATATACAGTGGGGCAAATGAGTATTTAGTCAACCACCAATTGTGCAAGTTCTCCTAGTTGAAAAGATTAGAGAGGCTTGTAATTGTCAACATGAGTAAACCTCAACCAGGAGAGATATAATGTGGGAAAAAACCTGAAAATTACATTACATTTTTAAAGAATTAATTTCCAAATTAGAGTGGAAAATAAGTATTTGTTCACCTACAAACAATCAAGATTTCTGGCTGTCAAAGAGGTCTAACGAGGTCTCCACTCGTTACCTGTATCAATAGCATCTGTTTTAACTCATTATCGGTATAAAAGACACCTGTCCACAACCTCAGTCTCTCACACTCCAAACTTCACTATGGTCAAGACCAAAGAGCTGTCAAAGGACACCAGAGACACAATTGTAGACCTGCACCAGGCTGGGAAGACTGAATCTGCAATATGTAAATGCTTGCTGTAAAGAAATCAAGTGTGGGAGCAATTATTAGAAAATGGAAGCCATACAAGACCACTGATAATCTCCCTCGATCTGGGGCTCCATGCAAGATCTCACCCCGTGGCGTCAAAATGATAACAAGAACGGTGACATAGTGAATGACCTACAGAGACCACAGTAACAAAGGCTACTATCAGTAAGACAATGCACCGTCAGGGACTCAAATCCTGCACTGCCAGACGTGTCCCCCTGCTGAAGCCAGTACACAGTTCCGTCTGCGGTTCGCTAGAGAGCAATTGAATGATCCAGAAGAGGACTGGGAGAATGAAACCAACATAGATCTTTTTGGTAGAAACACAGGTTATCGTGTTTGCAGGAGAAAGAATACTGAATTCCATCTGTAGAACACCATAACCACTGTGAATCATGGGGGTGGAAACATCATGCTTTGGGGCTGTTTTTCTGCAAAGGGACCAGGACGACAGATCTGTGTAAAGGAAAGAATCAATGAGGACATGTATTGATAGATTTTGAGTGAAAATTTCCTTCCATCAATCAGGACATTGAAGATGAGACGTGGCTGGGTCTTTCAGCATGACATTGATTGCCAGGGCAACAAAGGAGTGGCTTCGTAAGAAGCATTTCAACGTCCTGGAGTGGCCTGAGGTGCAGATGCTATTTCTGTTATTAGTCTACCTTCAATGGCAGACTAATAACAGAAATAGCATCTGCACCTCAGTCAACATGAATCGTATGTCTACCGCAGTCAATGGCAGCTTATTGATAGTGTTTAAGGGGTAGGCAAACTTTTTGAATGGATACTAAAATTTGACAGCATTAGGACACGCAATGTAATTTATCAAGGCTGGGGATTGAAATATAAGAAAAAAGACACAATTGAAGGTGAAAATTTATTTTCCAATTTACTTTCAACATTAAGAACATATTATTATTCAACGAAAGAGAGCAGTCTTTAAATTGAGAGTGATGAGCACTAAGGGAAATGAATGAGGTCAAAGAGAGCAGTCTTTAAATTAAGAGTGATGAGCGGTAAGGGAAATTAATGAGGTCATTGATTCTTACTATAATTTGGACAACGCCGGCGGCGGGCCGGATTAAAAATCCTATATGGCCCGCGGGCCGAGGTTGAAAAACATGTACACACACGATCCGGGGCGGGGCGAGCGCGCGAATCCTGCGGCGGCGAAATGTCCGTTCGGCGAACTGTCCGTCGCCGAAACGTCCGTCGACCAAACGTCTTTCGGCGAATCGTCCGAGTACCACCATAAACCAGCTCAATCATGCGGACACTACTCATGTTTTTCGATTACAGTTAAATCTCGTTACTATGCCACCTCGTTACTATGCCACCTCGTTACTATGCCACCTCGTTACTATGCCACCTCGTTACTCTGCCACCTCGTTACTATGCCACCTCGTTACTATGCCACTCTCGCTATTATGCAACTTTTGCCCGGTCCCGACAAAATTCAATAATTTTTTTTTAGTATTCCACCCCCTAATCCCGACCGCTACTACGTCACTATTGTGTGTGTTGTATTTTTGAATGCATTTATTTTTCAAATTTAGCCCACAATGTCAGTTCAGAAACGCAAGAGAACCAACTTTACGTTGCAGGATAAAAGGAGATAATCGATGCTGCAAAGGAGTCAAATCAGTCCATGCTAGCCAGGGAGATAAGCAAAAAATGGGGCATCGAAGTTAAGAGAACAACTGTGAAGGGCATTCTCAGCAAGAAGGATGCAATTGAGGCTGCAATCAAAGCTGGAGTTCCGTCAAAGCACATGAAGCTGACGCAAGCTCAAGACCCAAAGCTCGATGAGGGAGTGCTCATGTGGCTGAAGCAAGCATGAGGACAGAATCTGCCTGTCAGCGGCGATCTCATCAAGGTGAAGGCGATGAAACTGGCCGAGCTGATGCACATGCCGGACTTCATGGCGAGCGACGGTTGGCTGTCCAACTTTAAGAAGCGCACCACGTTCAAGACAGTGCAAGGCAAAGCTGGAGCAGTGGATTTGCAATCCTTCTTGAGTGGCAACAACAGGTTCTCCGGCCCTTGCTCGGACAGTTCTCTGCAGACGATGTCTTCAATCCAGACGAAACTGGACACTTCTGGCAGCTGCTTCCGAAGAAGACCATGGCTTTCAGGGGAGAGCGGTGCACCGGAGGAAAGAAAAGCAAGCAAAGGATCACTCTTCTGGTCAGGGCAAACATGATCGGCAGCGAGAAGTTCCCTCTTCTGGTGATCGGCAATTCCAAGAGACCCCATTCTTTCAAGAACAAGGAGATCCAGGTCACATACAAGGCGAACTCGAAGGCGTGGATGACGGTGGAGCTTTTCGAGGAGATGTTGCGTGTGTGGGAGGGACAACTTCGCCAGCAGAAATGCAAAGTGCTGGTCTGTCTCGATAACTTCTCTGGCCACCCTCCTGAGCTCCAGCCGGACAACATCCAACTGGTCTTCTTCCCACCTAACACGACAGCCAATTTGCAACCAATGGATCAGGGAGTCATAGAGAATCTCAAGCGCCACTACAAGAAGCTCCTGCTGTGCCGCCGGCTTGAGGGCATGGATGAGGGAAAGGAGTTCAAGTTCACGTTGCTCGACGCTCTACTAGTCGCCCGGTGTGCTTGGGAGCAAGTCAGCGAGTCAACAATCAGGAGCTGTTTGGCGAAGGCCAAGTTCGTCGAAGAAGAGATCCAGACTGAGCCTGAGGATGCTGAGCTACTCAAGATCTGGGAAGCTCTGCCTGCCGAGGAAAAGATGCACGAGAACAAGGAGATCGAGCTGTCTGACTTTCTCGAAGCCGACGAGCGCCTCGCCACTGGTGGGTCTTTTACGCTGGAGGAGATTGCAAAGGAAATGCTGTACCGCGAGGAGCCGGTGGAAAACGAAGACAACGAGGTAACTGTCGAGGAGGAAATATTTCCATTCGAGGAAGCTCAGTGTGCATGGAGCACTGTCCGGAACTTCATGCAGCAGAGAAGCAGGAAGCCCGGCGTGATTTAAGCGTGTGATCAGTTGAGATGCTCGAGATCCGCCGGAAGAGGATGCGCCAGCCGACGATTTTTGAGAGCTTTGGGAAGGAGGAAAGAAGGAGGATGTTAGTCACCTCACATTAGCTGACTTTGGCCGTTCTTCTGTTACTATTATTGTCAGCTATTCTAATCAGCCCAGTTAAAAGATTTTGTGTTAACAAGATGTTTTTTTCACAATAAAACCGTTTTTAAAAACCGTTACTATGCCACTCTCGCTCCTATGCCACTTTTGCTCGGTCCCGACCGGTAATGAGATTTGACTGTATTCCGTGCTTAATATCGATTGTCAACATACGCCTTTTCTTTGCACTTCCCTTAATTGCACCAGCATGCTTTGGATCCATTCTGTTTCGCTTAATTCTTCACTGACTAATGCAAAAAAAAATGCAACGCTTCGCCCAGTGCTCGTAGAGATCTTTCCACAAGGGAGATGCGGCGAGCGAGACAGTGTGGTGAAATCATACAGCAGCCTCTCGCGGCGTGGCCAACTGGCTGTCTCAAATGCTCGTATCTCAAAATTTGTCTCGTATCTCCCGGTAAATATTTGCTCTGAATTTTACACGTATCTCAAATTGCTCGTATGTTGGGGCACTCGTATGTCAATACTGTAGATATTGTAACACAAAACATTTCAAAAATAGAGAAATGTTTATTCATAAGAGAACTGCAATGAAAATATATATTTTTTTGTTTTTGTTTGGATGTGCCTCATGATTGATTTGTAACCAGTATACGGGTGTACTGCCTAATGCCCAAAGTGAACAGGAATAGGCTCCAGCACATCTAGTAAGGATAAGTGATACATAGAATGTGGAAATTGAATGTTGTTGTTGTGTGTACAGTATATATAACTGTTTTGATTGGTTCATTTTCTTTTTATCAAACCGGATATCCCTGTTGCCTTTCTTCTCTCTCCCATCTATAGATACTTGATAAATTACTAGACAGAGAAAGTCAGACCCACAAACCCCAGACTCTAAGCTCCTTCTACTCCAATAAGCCTGCACTTAGCAGCCAACGCACTTCATTAAAGCATGGCTCCTCTTCTTCATCCGCAACATCTTTGGTGACTTCTTCCAACTCCTCATCTGCTGTAGTACTGGCTTGTGGAGAAATGACTGAAGCTAATTTTTTTCAGAGCAGCACAGCAGGGCAGCAAACCTCAGAATGTGGTAAGCATTGTGAGAAATCAATAACTTTTGTTTAGTTGGTTACTATTCATCAAATTATTGAATTAGATGTGTTTTCACTTTGTGAATGATTGCATTTTTTTGTACAGGACGTGAACAATTTTATACAACTTCGTTTGCCAAGGGTCTTCTCCTTTTTATTTAATTGTTTTATTTTATTTTCATTTGATGGTAAAAGATAAAATCAGTCTCAAACGCCACCTTGAATTCTCATCTCATTTTCTGAACCACTTTATCCTCATTAGGGTCACAGGGGGTGCTGGAGTCTATCCCAGCTGATTCCAGGCCAGAGGCAGGGGACAACCTGGATCGGTGACCAGCCGATCGCAGGGCACAAGGAGACGGCCAACCATGCCGATCGCAGGGCACAAGGAGACGGCCAACCATGCACACTCAAACCCATACCTAGGGGCAATTTAGAGTGTCCAATCAGCCCACCATCCATGTTTTTGGGGAATGTGGGATGAAACCGAAGGAAACCCACACAAGCCCGCGGAGAACATGCAAACTCCACACAGGTGGACGTGACCTGGATTTGAACCCAGGACTCCCACTGTGAGGTCGACGCGCTAACCACTCGTCCACCTTGAACTCTTTATCTTAATTTCTTAAACCATCTAAATGCACCAGTTTATATATATATATATATATATATATATATATATATATATATATATATATATATATATATATATATATATATACAT
This sequence comes from Stigmatopora argus, assembly GCF_051989625.1. Taxonomy (NCBI): domain Eukaryota; kingdom Metazoa; phylum Chordata; class Actinopteri; order Syngnathiformes; family Syngnathidae; genus Stigmatopora; species Stigmatopora argus. The sequence goes on along the minus strand of NC_135397.1, from coordinate 18,108,197 downwards.
ACATATATACAGTGGTACCTCGATATACAAGCTTAATGCGTTCCAGGACTGAGCTCGTATGTCGATATTCTCGTAACTCAAACGAACGTTTCCCATAGAAATGAACTAAAAACAAATTAATTCATTCCAACCCTCTGATAAAACACCCAAAACAGGATATTGGATTGGAAAAACATTTTTATTTGTTCCAATTCGCCATCTATTAACAAAGTAACAAATAACTAGTGGTTGAATATTACTAAAATATGTTTATTAGTACTAAAATGATACGGATTTCCCAGGGGGGAGAGAGAGACCGACAGAGAGGGGGGGGGGTGACTTTTTGCATGGCAACGCGCTCAAAACATAACATAAACAAATTTAAATGAACTTGGATTACGATGCAGACACACTCAAAAATAAATTTAATCTAACTTTACACTAAACTTAATTCTAATTTTGTTTTAAATTTTGATACCTTCTCCTGGCCGGGTTGGTTCTATTTACCCCAACTCCAACCTGACTGCATGGCAACGCTCTCGTAACATAACATAAACAAATTTAAATGAACTTGGATTACGAATCAGACACTCAAAAATAAGTTTAATCTAACCTTACACTAAACTTAATTCTAATTTTGTTTTAAATTTTGATACCTTTCTTCTCCCGGCCGGGTTGGCTTTATTTGCCCCGCGTCCACCCTGACTTTCACATGCAACCTATCGATTGTTTGCTTTTGTATTCCCTTCAAAATATTCCCAAAACGATGCACACAAATGTCCTCACAATAGGATAAGGCACGACCACTTGCCAACGAGAAGTAGTATATACGCCATTCGCACTGACTAACGGAAAAAAAACACTGAAAACATGCAACGCTCCGCCCAGTGCTCGCAGAGACATTACACGAGGAAGTTGCGACCACAGAGACATTACACGAGGGAGTTGCGGGGAGAGAGACAGTGGCCATGATGTTCTTATGAGCAGCCTCTCACGTGTGCTGTCTGCTCGTATATCAAAATTTGTCCCGTATCTCAAGATAAATATTTGCCCGAAATTTTACTCGTATCTCAAATTGCTCGTATGTCGGAGGCACTCGTATGTCGAGGTACCACTGTATATGTGTGTTTGTGTGTATGTGTATATATATACATATACACACATACACACACATACACATATTTATATATATTGCAGCAATACACTGATGCAGCAATACACTGACGTTCCGGGAACAGGAAGTGAGACTGGTAATGCGGTCTGTGAACACCAGGAAGGCTGCTGGCCCAGACGGAGTACCTGGGAAGGTGCTCAAAGCCTGTGCTGACCAGCTGGCTGGAGTCTTCACAAACATTTTCAATTGTTCCCTGCAACAATCCATCATTCCATCTTGTCTGAAATCTGCCACCATCATCCCTGTCCCCAAAAAGCCAACCATTGACAGCATGAATGATTATAGGCCTGTTGCACTCACGCCTGTGATCATGAAGTGCTTTGAAAAGTTGGTAGACCGCCATATCAGGAATACAATCCCTCCCTCAATTGACCCTCACCAGTTTGCTTATAGAGCACACAGGTCCACTGAGGATGCTATTGCCATTGCTCTTCATACAGCACTGAGCCACCTGGAACACCATGGGAACTACGTGAGGATGCTCTTCATTGACTATAGCTCAGCCTTCAACACCATAAAACCGGACATTCTGACAAACTCTCCCACCTTGGACTATCCTCTTCAATCTGCTGCTGGATAAAGAACTTCTTGACCAACCGACCACAGACTGTTAGACTTGGTCCCCACCTCTCTTCCTCCATTACACTGAGCACTGGCTCCCCTCAAGGCTGTGTACTGAGTCCTCTTCTGTACTCCCTGTACACATACGACTGTACACCCACCCACTAGTCTAACGCCATCATCAAATTCGCTGACGACACCACTGTGGACTCATCTCAGGAGGGGATGAGTCGGCTTACAGAGATGAGGTCAACAAATTTGCTCGGTGAACAATCTCACACTGAACACCACGAAAACTAAAGAAATAATCCTGGACTTTCGCAAACACGGCACAGATCTGGCCCCACTCCTCATAAATGGAGTATGTGTAGACAGGGTCCAGTCCTTTAAATTCCTGGGGGTCCACGTCACGGATAAGCTCTCATGGTCTACAAACATCACGGCAGTGGTGAGGAAGGCTCAGAAACGACTCCATTTCCTCAGGGTACTTAGGAAGAACAACTTGGGCACCAAGCTTCTGATAACCTTGCATAGAACCACTGTAGAGAGCATCCTGGCGTACGGGATCACAGTGTGGTACGCTGGAAGCACGGCGGCAGACAAAAAGGCCATGCAGAAAGTGATTAACACTGCCCAGAGGATTGTCGGCTGCTCTCTGCCCTCACTGGAAGACATTGCCAGCCCTCGTTACCTCAGCAGAGCCAAGAACATCATAGGGGACCCTTAGCACCCTGGTCACAATCTGTTCCAGCTGCTGCCCTCTGGCAGACGCTATAGGTCCCACAAAGCACGGACAAATAGGCTTAAGGACAGTTTTTTCCCCACATCCATCAGAAATCTAAACTTGCGGTAACATAACACACATTCCCTTCTGCGGTAATATGAAAAGATGTTTGGGTGGTGATCTGCCTCCTACTAGCTGACTGAAGGTAAGGTAAGTGAAAGACAGTGAGAGGTAAGCGACCTGTATCCATAACAGCAGAATGCCAAATTACAAGTCCGTAACTTGCACTTATTTAGGTCTTTTGCCGAGTAAACGCAGCTTATGGAGAAGCACCACCAATTTCGTCACACGCAGTTTCTGGGTGTGATGACAAGTAGGCTTTTTGTGTTGTTGATAATGACGACAGGGCCTATGTCCTATTATTTATATATATATATATATATATATATATATATATATATATATATATATATATATATAGACGCTCCCCTACTTACGAACATTCGAGTTACGAACAACGGTACATACGAACATGTCTGCAAATTGCGTTTATGTCGAAAAATGTTCGTAAGTTCGATTTTGTATTGCGTGCCTTTTTCCGAGTAGTGCTTCTTTCCGCCGCTAATACCGACGCCTGGCGCTGTGAGCGCTCAGCTCACCCAGCATCTACCTTCCTCTGCCCAGTTCGTTGCAATGCAGAAGTGCGTGAACGTATCTCCAGTGCGCAAATAACCTTTTTCATTTGTATCATTAAATATCTTGTGCATCCATTATTTAATATTGTTGGTGAAAAGCGAAAGGCTTCTATTGAGGGAGGTGCAAGGAAGAGGCAAGCCATTTCATTTGAAATGAGTGGCAATAATAACGAAGTTGATGCGCACCAGAAAGTGGTGAGCGTTGCACGTGAATACAACTTGAATCGTTCGACCGTCAGTACCATTTATAAACATAAAGATCGAGCAGCAGGACCCAAATATTGAACGTTGCACAAAGTTTGCAAATCAATTGAATGATGCCATACAGTGCTGCCGCCCGTCGCGGCCTGCAAATCCAACAAAACCACCCAGAGCTGCCACCCAGCAACGTGGCGCCCTACGTTTTTCATCCACTCCCTGGATGAACTAATCCGTGTTCCAGTGGCAGCTCTAGCGCTGCTGAGGGTAATCGTCAGGCGCCTGAGGTAACCTAACAACAACAACAACCGCATCATTAATGATGAAAAAAAGAAAACTGCAATCGTCATTAGATAGCTTCTTTCGGCCAGTTTCTAGTAAATCTCTCTCTCTCTAATGTATGTATACAGTACTGTATGTATTCTCTCCATTTTATTAAATGTTTTTTTCAGTACAAACCAGTGTGTTACTTATACAAGCCTTAAACATACAAATGCACGTATATAAACCTTCAATATACTTATATAGGCCTTAAACATAAATTATACAAAATATAGCACTGAGCAACTTACGAACAAATTCAACTTATGAACAATCGCTCGGAACCTAACTCATTCGTAAGTAGGGGAGCGTCTGTATATATATATGTATATATGTATATATATGTATATATATGTGTATATATGTATATATATATATATATATATACATATATATATATATATATATATATATATATATATATGTTGTAACTTGTCTATCACTTGAGATTGTTTATTGTCTATAAGGGGCACATAAAAGTCTTACATTTTCTCCAAAATAGACAGTGTGCCTTATAATCCAGTGCACTTTATATATGCACCAATACTAAAATAAATCAGTCGATAGGGTATACCATCCTCTACAGCTCTCACAACTACGGCAAGCAGCCCCGGACTCTACTATTTTCCCATAGAAAAAGTACTGCGCAGTGACTGCTCGGATATATAGTTATTTTGTCAATACCCCCAATGGATTGTGGCCTGGCGATCGGCATCAACACAGCTTTACGAAGCATGGACGCTAGCTAATAGCTAGCTACTATTTGCGAATGGATTGTGGCCTGGCGATCGCCATCAACACAGCTTTACGAAGCATGGACGCTAGCTACTAGCTAGCTACTATTTGCGAATGGATTGTGGCCTGGTGATCGCTTTACGAAGCAACTTTGATGGATTTGTGGGTGATGATGGCGTGAGTACATTGTAAAATGGCTAAATAAAGTACAACCGAACTCAGTTTTGCTTCCGTTGCCTTTTTAAATACGTGTTTTTAGCGTGTGGGTGTAGCATGTGTGTTTAAGCTGGTGTATGTTTTGCCATGCCTGGCTGCGTCTATAAAAACGGTGCGTCCTTTGTGTGTGTAAAATACAGAAATAGCACTCGTTATTGACACTGCGGCTAAAAATATGAGGCGCTGTATAGTCGTGAAAATACGATACTGTATATATATAAAATACACATACTTATGCCACATGCAATTGAAACTCAACATAAACTCACTAAAGAGCCTCTGATAAAATTTGAACAGTTGAAAATTCAAAAGAGGTATCCGCTTACTCCAGTGGTTCTTAACCATGTTGGAGCTACCAAACCCCACCAGCCGAGCGTTGCATTTAGTCATGCGTCCGTTTTGGTGCACATTGACCAACTAACTCGTCAACGTTCTTATTACCGACAACATGTCCCCATCGCCTGCCCCTGCTTCACAATTTAACCCACCGAAGGCTGCCGTTCAGGTCGAGGCAGTCGGCTACAGCTTCCCCAAGCATAAATACGTTTAAGCAGGGTTAAAGCAAATGGACGGTTGTTGTGAGACAGCTAATGAGAGTCCAGTATATGGTTGAGTGAGCTTTTTAAGCGAGAATCAATGCATCCGCGACAATATTTTCAAAATAAAATGACGGCTAAGGAATGCATGTACTTGTTGGGGGGTTTTCATAACTTGGAATTTTTTCTTATTTCAAAGCACTCATTTGCATATAAAACCCTTTCGTAACCTGGAAATTTTGCACCTTGAGGCATTCGTATGTAGAGGTATGACTGACTGTATATACATTCCTCACAGCACACAATGTCACGTGATCATCTGAAGCCACTGACGGTCAAGCGGGGCATGTTTTTATGACTAGACATGATGAGTCAATGTGTCTTGACCTCCGTGGCAGAGGCTCCACCGAACACCTGACACCGACTCAGGTTAAGAACCACTGGTTTAATCTATCTCCAAATATTCTCGACACCAGCTATTCAATTGAATGGCGCCCACCCTTGATGAAGCAATATTTGGATCTACTCGAGAATCTCGTTGCTTTAGTATGTCCACATGTCATTTTCTTGTTATTATTAGTCTGGAAATATAATTGGTGATATCTTACCAGCTACTGCAGTCTTCTGACTTGTATGTTTCCGTTTGTTACTGTGTGAAGTGTATAATTATTTCAGCTGCTGAAAGCAGCAGCATCTTCCTTGAATTCTTGTTTTGGAATGTTTCCATAGAACATTAAGCATCCTTTATAGACACCGTCTGTGTTTCTTAACATCATAGCATCACCAAAGACAGGCTGGATGTTGTTGTTTTTATTTTGGTGCGCGTTCACATCTGTTTTCCGCATTGTTGTGAGCTTGGCTGTTGATTGGATTTGATCAAAATTAGTTCTTAATAGATATATTTAGCTGTGCTTCACAATAATGTTTCACTTGACAACGGATTGAAGCACCAAAAGTCGTGTCTGAAATGTAATTGAAAAGTGAAGTATTCAATCATTTGAACTGAAAATACTCATCGATACAGTCTATATCACATATTTCTTTGCTTTCATGTAGTTTTGGAAGGCAGCCGCAGTGACTGTCAAAACGAATCAACCACATTTACGATTGACAACACAATGCCAAGCCGGTTAGCGCTTGGGACACGCTATGGTTACAGCCAACGCTGCTGGGGATCTCCTGCTCGACAGAAGAAGAAACACACTGGTAACAGTCTGACAGGCAATTATCTTTAAGTTTTTATCAAATATAAATCATACATTGACATTCATCAAAATGTAATTTTGTCAAATTCATCTGAACAGGAATGGCAAGTATTGACAGCAGTGCACCAGAGACAACGTCAGACAGTTCTCCCACTCTCAGCCGGCGGCCATTACGAAGTGGCTGGGCAGCAACATCGTGGGGTCGAGGTCAGGATAGTGACAGCATCAGTAGCTCGTCTTCAGATTCACTGGGATCCTCCTCCTCCAGTGGATCTCACCAAACAGGCGGGGGTGCAAGGGCCAAAAGCACAGACACCAGCAGGTAACAACAATTCCCTCAAAAAAGAAAATAACCCATGGTTGGTTTTACGGGCTTCAGTTTTGTTGTAAGCTTTTGGGCTAATATTAGGAGACTGAAATAATATTGGGGAAAAAAGTTATTCGTTCATTTCCCATACCGCTTATCCACTCAAAGGTCGTAGGGGTTGTTGGAGTTCTAGCCCAAGCTAGAAAAAGTTATGTTACTTATTTTAACTTCTTTTTTTTACTTTTTTTCCCCAGGTTCTGCACACTTCAACTTTTGGGGTCGTAAAATCAGTATGAACACAAAACTGCCCTTGTCCTGTGGTATAGCGTGGGCAAGGCAATGTTGTGTTACAGTTTAACTTGGGTCTAAATGCAGCATTAAGTTATGGGATAAACAGTTGAACAGCTGAATTGGATTGGATTGGATAACTTTATTCATCCCGTATTCGGGAAATTTCGTTGTCACAGTAGCAAGAGGGTGAGGATGCAGGAATAGGAGAGGCATTTTAGACATAAATAGATAGGTAATAAGTAAGTTAATAAATAAATACATGAATAAATATATAAATAAATAAGCGTGTTGCTTAGCAGATATATACATACATACACATAAATGTACATGCATGCATACGGTAGGTCTTAACACTCAGCCATTTTTTTGTTAAAGAGCCTGACAGCTGATGGGAGGAAGGATCTGCGGAAGCGCTCCTTCCTGCAATGAGGGTGCCGCAGTCTATTGCTAAAGGAGCTTCGGAGGGACTCAAAAGACTCATGCAGGGGGTGGGAGGTGCTGTCCATGATGGACATCATCCTGGTCAGCATTCTCCGCTCTCCCACTTCCTCCACAGAGTCCAGAGGACAGCCCAGAACAGAGCTGGCCCTCCTGACCAGCTTATTCAGCCTGTTCCTGTCCCTCTCCGTGCTCCCGCATCCCCAACAGAGCACTGCATAAAACACTGTAGATGCCACCACAGTGTCGTAGAAAGTCCTCAGCAGTGTCCTGCACACTCCAAAGGAACGTAGACTCCTCAGTAGGTAGAGGCGGCTCTGGCCCCTTTTGTACAGGGCATCTATGTTTATGGACCAATCTAGTTTGTTGTTTAGGTGAACACCCAGGTACTTAAAATTCTCCACGATTTCAATGTATGTACCCTGGATGTTTACCTGAGTGGTCTGTTGAGGATTCCTCCAAAAATCGATGACCATTTCCTTTGTCTTACTGGTGTTGATGTAGAGGTGGTTTTGCCTACACCAGTCAACAAAGGCTGTGATGACTCCCCTGTACTCCAGGTCGTTCCCGTCCGTCACTCGTCCAACAATAGCGGTGTCGTCAGAGAACTTCTGGAGGTGGCAGGTGTCTGTATTATGTTTAAAGTCCGATGTGTAGAGGGAGAAGAGTGGGTAGAGCACTGTGCCTTGTGGGGCCCCCGTGCTGCAAGCTACCACATCAGACGTACAGTCCTGAAGTCGCACATATTGTGGTCTGTCAGTGAGGAAGGGTTAGGCTACACAATGTCGAACTCTTCTGAGGCATCTCAATCCAATGGAGAATCATTGGGTATTTTGGGGGATATTTGGAGGAAATTTGTTTAATGGACGATGACAAACAGTATTTGTGCTATGTAGTAAATGGAGTTCGCATATTTGTCAGATTGAAGGCAACACAACACTCAAGATGGATGAACATGCATTGATCGCCACCTACAAGATTTGGATTATAAATATATGGAATAGGTGTACTGTCCTTACACTACATGACTATGTGATGCTAAACAGCCAGCGAACCGAATCCAAAGAAACACTTCGCACACACAAGGTGTTTTTCTTGTTTTAATGGAGATCTCTGAATTCATGGAACTAAAAATAAAACAAAGGAAGAACATTCACAATGTTGCATCCTGCACATACAGTAGACAGTAAGGTACAGTCCTATCAAAATGAAAAACAAAATCAAAATCACAAAATAGACAACAGACATCTTGATCTCCAACCAATATTTATCTTGACTTATAGGTTGTGTGAGGTGTTATGACCTTGTGTGCTCGTTTTCTGTTTTAGAGGTTTTGCTGATAAACGTAAGCAACAAAGAAACTGAGAGTCTCAGGGTGCGTTGAATGAGAGAAGAAGCTCCCGTGTATATCTTATTTCCAGCAGGCAAAAGTGGGCATCAATTTGAATATTACGGGGATGTTAAATATAAATTATAATACAAAATATAGCACTGAGCAACTTACGAACAAATTCAACTTATGAACAATCGCTCAGAAACCTAACTCGTTCGTAAATAGGGGAGCGTCTGTACAGCGGACGCGAGAGGCTACTCATAAGAACATCATGGGCACCGTCGCTCTCCCCGCAACTCCCTCGTGTAATGTCTCTACGAGCACTGGGCGGAGCGTTGCATTTTTTCAATGTTGTGTTTTCCCGTTAGTCAGTGCAGAATGGCGGAGGAGCTTGCTCAATAATACGAGCGGAGTATATACTACTTATCGTTGGCAAGTGGTCGTGCGGTATCCTATTGTGAGGACATTTGTCTGCATCATTTTGGGAATATTTTGAATGGAAGACAAACGCAAACAACCCTCGATAGGTTTCATCTGAAAGTCAGGATGGAGGCGGGGCAAATAGAGCCAACCCGGGAGAAGAAAGGTATAAAAGTTTGAAACAAAATTAAAATTATGTTTAGTGCAAAGTTAGATTTAACTTATTTTTGAGTGTGTCTCTGCATCGTAATCCAAGTTCATTTAAATTTGTTTATGTTATGTCACGAGCGCATTGCCGTGCAAAATGTCCCCCTCTCTCGCCCCTCCGCGAAATCCGTCTAATTTTAGTACTATTAAACCATCAGTTATTTGTTACTTTGTTAATAGATTGCGAATTAGAACAAATAAAAATGTTTTTCCAATCCAATATCCTGTTTTTGGTGTTTTTTTTCGAGGGTTGGAACTAATTAATTTGTTTTTAGTTCATTCCTATGGGAAACGTTCGTTTGAGTTACGAGTAAATCGACATACGAGCTCAGTCCCGGAACGCATTAAACTCGTATCTCGAGGCACCACTGTACTCACATGCTTGAGAATAATGGTGCAATTCTGCATAGGTTATTGACAGCTTTATTTCAAGTCAGGTCATCGTTGGGGCAGCAGGAGCTTCTGCGGGAGGTTTTTGGCACACAAGGAACATGAAGTGTGAATTCCACCGCGGCTTTCAGATTGGAACTTGCTGCTTCCCCGTGTCTAATAATCGAGTGTATTACAGCTCTTTTTTTCCATGTAAATTCCGCTGACTTTTTCACATATTGTTCACTCGGTCACACTATCTGCTGCTAACTGTTGATCTTTTATCCATAATAAAAGAAGGCTCGTCATGAATGTCACTGCGCCGGGGGGAAATTATAATTAATCTTTTGGAAGGCTTCTTATCCTTAATGGCGTCCTTCTGCTTCATGATGGTGCATATCGTTGAAGTATTCCTCTCGTATTGCCGACCAAGCTCCTGACACGTACACCACTCTCATATTTTTCAATTATTTCGCGCTTAATATTGATTGTCATCGTTCGGCTTTTCTTTGCACAACTCTTCATTCCACCTGTTTGCTTTGGATCCATTGTTGTTCGCTTTGTATAATGCACTGACTAACGGGGGAAAAAAACACGAAAATGCAACGCTCCGCCCAGTGCTCGTAGATATCTGTACACGAGGGAGATGCGGCAAAAAAGACAGTGCGCTAAAATCATAACCAGCCTCTCATGTCTTGGCCAGCTGGCTTTCTTGTATCTCAAAATTTTTCTCGTATCTCAAGGTAAATATTTGCTCGAAATTTTACTATATATATATATATATATATATATATATATATATATGTATATATGTATATATGTATATGTGTATGTGTATGTGTGTGTATGTGTGTGTATGTGTGTGTATGTGTGTGTGTGTGTGTATGTGTGTGTATGTGTGTGTGTATGTGTGTGTATGTGTGTGTATGTGTGTGTGTGTGTGTATGTGTGTGTATGTGTGTGTGTGTGTGTGTGTGTGTATGTGTGTATGTATGTGTGTGTGTGTGTGTATGTGTGTGTGTGTGTGTGTATGTGTGTGTATGTGTGTGTATGTGTGTGTATGTGTGTGTATGTGTGTGTATGTGTGTGTATGTGTGTGTATGTGTGTGTGTGTGTGTATGTGTGTGTGTATGTATATGTATGTACGCGTACACATATCGCTGTTCATCGCTGTCTTTTTCCCAGGGAAATGATACTCCGGGTCCGGTTCTGATGTCTAAAAAGCTCCAGTATTTGTATTTAATCAATAAATGCTGTTTTCGGCTGGATTTTACCCCATTTTCGGGCAATATTTGCCGGTACGCCATTGACGTTCATCGCTGTCTTTTCCCGGGAAAATCACCCCTTGGCCCGGTTGTAATGTCTGAAAAGCTCCAGTATTTGTATTTAATCATTATATATATATATATATATATATATATATATATATATATATATATATATATATATATATATATATATATATATATATATATATATATAATTATTTTTTAGGGTGGAGGACCATGGAACGAATTACACATTTACATATAAAGGACTGCTCGACTTGTGAAAAATCTAAGTTACGAACAAAGTTCTGGGACCAATTAATTTTGTAAGAAGAGGAAGCACTGTATCTAACATTTTGATAATTTTATGGTATTTCAAAAAACTTAAAAGAAATTAACACCCATGACCATAGGTCGACAGCTTTTGCCATGGTGATCTGTTGTTCACCATGCAGTTTTTTTCAAGGTGTTAGGAATCACGTACAATCACAAAATCTGGCACATGTGTACATTAGACCAATGAAATCATTTACAGTCTCCCCTTGGATTTCGTGGGTAATGTAGACCAGACATCCCCGCGGTTAGCGAAAAAAAAAGCAAAGTAGGATCACCCCGTTATATCAACTGTCATGTTTTGTTGGGGTTGCGAGAAGTCAGAGTTGCATGGAGTTACGAGGGCCCGTTCAGATCTGCTTGCAGGCTTTGTTCTCATTGTATTTTCACATTCTTGCATCACACACTACTTTCATGTCATAAAATGCATGTGTTTTTTGCCACCTCATTAAGATAAGAAAGATGAGAAGAGGGGAGATTATCATTTTTTAATGAGCCCCTATAGGGGAAATACAGGTGTTATAGTACCACAAGCATACAGTCAGAAGTATAAACTATAAAAAAATATATGTACAAAAAATTCTCCTGTAGTTATAAAATGTTTTTATAGTTTGATTCGTCCCCCTTACTTTATAACTTGGAAATTTTGTTTGTCAAAAAAAAATTGATTTTTACAAGTAAAAACTTTCTGGCATGATCTTGAGCTTATAGCATTACAGCATTTATCCAATTAAGTAAAAATTAAAATGTATTTTCACGCCCTGTGTCTAGGTACAAAGGGCGTCGTCCAGAGTGCCATGTGCCTCATGTGCCTAACCAACCATCAGAGGCTGCAGCCCACTTTTACTTTGAGTTAGCCAAGACAGTTCTCATCAAAGCAGGAGGAAACTCTTCTACCTCCATTTTCACCCAGCCCTCTGGAAGTGGGGCTCACCAGGGACCTCACAGAAATCTTCATCTGTGTGCCTTTGAGATTGGCCTGTATGCTCTTGGGCTTCACAACTTTGTCTCTCCCAACTGGCTATCAAGAACCTACTCCTCTCATGTGTCCTGGATTACTGGTGTGTCGAGAGCGCACGTTTGAATGCATGTCAAACAAGTTTTCACTTATATGTAATATGATATTCTTGTATTTTGGTAACACTCATTCCATATCATTACAGGTCAAGCCATGGAGATTGGCAGCGCTGCCCTCAACATTTTGATGGAGTGTTGGGATGGTCACCTCACACCTCCAGAAGTAGCATCATTGGCTGACCGTGCATCACGGGCAAGGGACCTCAACATGGTCCGTGCAGCTGCTGAACTGGCTCTGAGCTGCCTGCCTCATGCACATGCTTTAAATCCTAATGAAATACAGAGGGCCTTGGTGCAGTGCAAAGAACAGGTGTGCTTTTGTTCACCTTTTCATTGTTCATTAACTGTCAGATGTGCTTTTTATTATTTTGTAAAAACCAAAATCGGGTTATTCACATAACCCTAGTAAAATAATATACACCATATATACACTATCACTCCAACGATAAACACGACAATGTAAGGCTATATGACTAAACCTACGTACTAGATGGAGATTTTGTGTTTTAATGCCCAGTGGAAACGTGGAGAAGTGCATACATGATAATTGTTAAACTGACTGTCCATTCTTGTTGATGATGTGGGCGGCCCAGCGTCCGAGTGGTTAGCGTGTCGGCCTCCCAGTTCTGGGGTTAAGGGTTCGATCGCAGGACGGTCCTCACTGAGTGGAGTTTGCATGTTGTCCCAAGACTGCATGTAGTCCCGAGAAAATGAATTAATATTTGAAGTGCTGAATGTATGGGCTGAAGCTGGAAACAATAGAGTGCTGACTCTCTGCACATGGACGAAGAGGCAAAAAAATAACTTGCATGGACGGTGAAACACAAGGTACATGTGGTAATACTCCCACAAATGACGTCACCAAACATTCCCCTTAAATACAAGGGCTAATTATAAATGCACGCAGCTGCTTCACGAGAGGCAGGGAAACTAGGAGGGACACAAGAGGTGAGACGCACACATCACCCAGAAAGCACAGACAAGGAAAACACGCACACACACACTGCCACCCAAAAACCTCAACCTAAACCCTCCCCTTAAGGGACAAATCCCAGACGTCCCAAAATCCAACTCCAATATCAAAACAAAAGGAAGGTGGCAGGGGGCCCAGAGGAGGGCAAACGTTCTGTCTAATCGCGAAGGGGAGAAAAAAAAAACCCTGAATGTTCGAAACACGAAAAAAAAATCCTCAATCGGGAGATCGTCCCGGCCGGCCCGCAAAGAAGCGGCGAGCTGGCCCGCCAGGGAGTCGTCCCGACCGGCCCGCAAAGAAGCAGCGAGCTGGCCCATCAAGGGGGTCGTCCCAGCCGACCCGCAAAGAAGCGGCGAACTGGCCCTTCAGGGGGTTGTCCCGGCCTGCCTGCAAAGAAGTCGCGAGCTAGTCCTTCAGGGGGTCGTCCCGGCTGGCCTGCGAAGATGTGGCGAGCTGGTCCGTCGGCAGGTCACTCCAGCCGGCCCGCGAGTAGGCGCTTGGCTGGCCCGTCGAGCGGTCGTCTGCGTAGCCCCGCTAGGCAGTATCCAGGTGTCTCACCCAGGACAGTTTATGGAGAGGCGATGGCACTGTCGCAGGTTGCCTCCCCCTGAACGGTCTCCTGACTGTCCTGTTGGTGCGCGGGGAGTAAGTGGAGGAGCGACTCACCCAAAACCGTCAAGTCTTCGCAGATCACCTCGACCGGGAAGTCTAAAGGGTGATCGCCATCAGAGTTGCCGCTTAGAGGGTCTCTACCCTCGGCCTCATCGTTGCTGTCACTGCCACCGAGGGTGTCTCCGCTCTCGGCTTTGTTGTCTCCGCCCTCAGCCTCCTTGTCGTCGTCGCCGGGGGTGTCTCCACCCTCAACCTCGTTGCCGCGGTCGTTGAAGGGATCTCCGCCCTCGGCTTTGTCGCTGTGGTCACCGAAGGGATCTCCACCCTCGGCCTCGTTGCCGCTGTCGCCGAGAGTGTCTTCCCCCTCGGCCTCATTGCCGCCGTCGCCGAGGGGATCTCCACCCTTGGCCTCGTAGTCGCAGTCACCATCAGTGCCTCCGCCAAGAGAATCGCCGTCATCGGCCGCAAAAAAGCAGGGCGCCAGGAAGTGGCATGCCGGCCGGGCCTGGCGCACAAAAACGGGGCGGCGGAACGGGAACACGGGAGCTGGGCGCCGGGACGGGAACACGGGAGCGGGGCAGGAACGGGGCGCCGGGACGGGAACGAGGGTCCGGGACGGGAATGGGGCGCCGGGACGGCACTAGTGAGCAGCTAGTCTGGATAGGCACTAGTGAGCGGCTAGCCGGGACGGGCACCAGTGAGTGGCACGCCGGAATGTCACCTGCATGAGAGCGGTCGTCCTCGTAGCACGGCAGAATGTCACCTGCATGAGAGTGGTCGTCCTCGTGCCATGCCTGAAAATGGCCTTAGTCATCCTGCCCCGCCTCAAGATGTCCACCGTCACTATACCGTGTTTTAAAATGGCCACCGTCCTCCCGCCATGCCCAAAAATGGCAGTCGTCCTCCTGCCATGCCCGAAAATGGCCATCGTCCTCCTGCCATGCCCGAAAATGGCTGCCGTCATCCTGACATGCCCGAAAATGTCCATCATCATCCTGCCATGCTTGCAACCGGTCATCCAAAATCCGTGCTTGAAAACGGCTGCTGGGATTTGACGTCTGCCGCTCGCAAGCCGTCGACAGTGCTTCGCTTGGCCGTCCACGTTGTCATGGTGTGGGCCAATATGCTGGGTGGCACGTCTACCCTGGTCTCCCCGCAGACCTCCACGCGAAGGACCAGGGTACATGGTCAAACACGAACCCCAGTAGGTGTTCGCCGACTCAATATCCGGGGAGAAGTCTTCCACACCAAGGCCCACCCCGTGAAAAATCAAAAAGATCTCTTGGGAATCAGATCACTGGGTTCGTGTTTTGGTGGGTGTATTCTGTGATGATTTCCTCGGGTGTGTGGCGAGAGAGAACCCAGGATGCAAGGCAGGAAAAAGTGGAGAAAGTGCTAGTGCACAACTTGTGGTTTTAATGACAAAAATGCTCAATACAAAAGTGACAAATAAACAGGGGAAGACGCACGCCAACGAAAAGGCAAAAGCGTGACTTAAATGGACGGGGAAACACAAGGTCTACGCAGTAATACTCCCACAAATGATGTCACCAAACACTCCTTAATTATAAACACATGCAGCTGTTTTATGAGAGGAAGGGAAACTAGGAGGGACACAAAAGGTGAGACGCACACATCACCCAGAGAGCGCACACAAGGAAAACACGCGCGCACACACACCTCCACCCAAAAACCCCAACAAAACGTGAAGAACCCAACCTGTTTTTTTAATGTATTTTTTTGCTATGATTTTTATACAGATGTAAAACTAAATCAGGAGTCATCAGTATGTCTGGGTGACCATTAGCACAATGACATTAATATACAAATTCCAGATTGTTTGTCGAACGGACACTTTGTCGCCGGATTCGCTCGCTCTCTTTGTGGTCTAAGAATGTACTTTAAAAAGAGGTTTAATATTAGGGCAGGGGTGGGCAATTAATTTCACAAAGGGAATTAACCTGTGGCTATAATCTTACATATTTACATGTATACTTTCATTCATTTGTATAGTCCCTTTATCCAATAAATCTAACTCAAACTCAAGTGCAGTTCAAATGCAGTTGCCAGACGACCAATTCCGAAGGCCATCCATGAGACATAGTATTCCCAGGTGTCCTGAGTCGAGCCTGCGGTCTCCTCCTATTGGGACATGCCTCGAACACCTCACCAAGGAGACATATATGAGGGATCCTATTTAGATGCCCCAAAGCACTTCATCTGCGTCCTCTCGATGTGAACAAGTAGCGGCTCTACTCTGCCCCCCTCTCAGATACCCAAGCTTCCCACCCTACTGCTCAGGGAAAGCCCAAACACCCTGTAGAAGGTTGGTGATTGACTTATTTTGTTGGGCCAAAACTTTAACAATTTATTCCAAGTGGAGAAGAGTCATAAAATAACAAGACAACAAGCAATAAAATGAGGTCAAAGATGGTTCCAGGGTCTTTCATCGCTGCATGTGATAAGCATCTAGAGCATGACGACGCTTGACTAAATTGTTTAGTCTTTGTTCAGTGGGCGTACCATTGCCCCTGGGTCTTTTCAATCTTAGAATCGGCAAGAGAGTTTGTGCGTTATCGGGGGGACAGGAGTTATCGTTTGTCATCTTGGGAGTGAAGATGTCAGTTGTGGCCTTGTACTGTCCATTGTTATTGGCCTCCAAGATGGCTGATGACGTAAGTAGTTGCTAACTACTTGCCGGGCCATCCAGCCGACAGCACAGACGCTGTTGTTCCCACTGTCCCCGATGTCCTTGGCTCTTGCAGAGCTGTGTCAACCAAAAAAAAAACTATCCACAAAAATTTCAAAAATTCCGGGCAAATTGCATCCTCTCCCGAAGCCCCAGGCATGGCTTCCTCCTTGGAAGGTGTTTCAGTATACAGTGGTACCTCGAGATACGAGCTTAATGTGTTCCGGGACTGAGCTCGTATGTCGATTCACTCGTAACTCAAATGAACGTTTCCCATAGAAATTAACTAATAACAAATTAATTCGTTCCAACCCTCTGAAAAAACACCAAAAACGGGATAATGGATTGGAAAAACGTTTTTATTTGTTCTAATTCGCCATCTATTAACAAAGTAACAAATAACTAGTGGTTTAATAGTACTAAAATGAAGGAAGACTCGGCGAGACACGATGCTGTGGGCCGCGCTGACCCAATATACTTGTTAGGGAGGACGCCTTTCCACGTCATTTACAAACGTAATTTTCGGAAGAATTTCCGCCAGCGAGTTTCGAGTTTTTCCCCAAAACACTTTTTTTCTCCGTCATTACGGGAAGACTCGGCGAGACACGGTGCTGCTGGCCGCGCTGACACAATTTAGTTGTAAGGTAGGACGCCTTTCCAAGTCATTAACAAACGTCATCTCATCTCATTTTCTGAACCGCTTTATCCCCATTAAAAATGCGGGGGGTGCTGGAGCCCATCCCAGCGGGCCAGAGGCGGGGGACACCCTGAATCGGTGGCCAGCCGATTGCAGGCCACAAGGAGACGGACAACCGTGCACACTCACACCCATACCTAGGGGCAATTTAGAGTGTCCAATCAGCCTACGATGCATGTTTTTGGAATGTGGGAGGAAACTGGAGTAACTGGAGGAAACCCACGCAGGCCCGGGGAGAACATGCAAACTCCACACAGATGGACATGGCCCGGATTTGAACCCAGGACCCCAGAGCTGTAAGGCCGACACGCTAACCAGTCGTGCCACTGGGCCGCTACAAACGTCATTTTCGGAAGACAGTTTTTTTCTGTCGTGACCGGAGTTATAAAACATCCACCCATCCATAAATCACGCTTTATCTATTCTATAATCCTTATAAAGCGTGATTTATGGTTGGATGTGTGTGTGCACCTGGAAACTCGCTGGCAGAAATTCTTCCGAAAATGACTTGGAAAGGCATCCTACCTTACAACTACATTGGGTCAGCGCATCCAGCACCATCGTGTCTTGCCGAGTCTTTCCGTCACAACAGGAAAAAAAGTGTTTCGGGGAGCACGGAATAGATGAAGTGTGATTTATGGATGGGTGGATGTTTTATGTTAATATTCTCACGCTACGTTTTTCCAAACCGTGCATCGTAGAGAGTTGACATTTTGTTGGCCAGAAACGGCTGTTGGATCCTAATAGACTATTGATTGAATTTATTTACCTTTTCTAAGTGTGTAAACTAAAGCTTTGAGCATTTCCAAGGATTATCGATAAGTATGCCTGACTAGAAATATGTTGACTTGCTCCTCTCTTGTGGTAGTTTTAAGCATTACACACTGCAGATTTGAAATACTCATACCTTCTTCAGTACACACTGTAGTGCTTCCGCTTAGTCATTTCCGCTTGAAGTTAGTTGCATGAACAGGTACCCGGACGTTTGGTCGAAAGACGTTTGGTCGACGGACGTTTGGTCGACGGACATCCGGGTGCCATTGACGGGGGTAGACATCCGATTCATGTTGACTGTTGCGTTAAATATCCACTTGATGGAGCTCTAATAACAGAAATAGCATCTGCACCTCAGTCAACATGAATCGGACGTCTACCACCGTCAATGGCAGCTTATTGATAATGTGTTTAATTTGGGACAATAATAGTATAAAAGAGGCAAGTTTGTCTATACCGGGGGTGGGCAAACTTTTTGACTTGCGGGCCAGAATGGATACTAAAATTTGACAGCATTTGGGCACACAATGTAATTTATCAAACGACCAAACGTCCGTTCAACCAAACGTCTGGGGACCAAGTGTCCGTCGACGAAACGTCCGGTCACGGTCTGAACATGGTCTCCATTCTTTACAATTCGTGACAAGGACACAAGTCCAACAACAGAACACTGTTTAGGTTCTGATCTGAGGAGGCAATCTTCCCAGTTATGTCCCTCCGGAGTCCCTGGAAGGAGGCCTTTCCAGCACTCCCTTCAAAGACACCAAAAAGAGTAGGTACTCTCAGCTGCTGTTTGGTGCATAAGCATAAAAAAGTCAGGGCCCACCCTCTTATTCAATAGCAGAGAAAGATTCTTGTCTACCAGGGTAAAGCCTAAATATATAGGCAATGAGCCGGGGGGCAATGGGTATGCCTGCACCTGTTCGTTGCCTCTCACCGTGGGTGACTCCAGAGTGGAATAATGCCCAGCTCCACTAGAGCTCAAGCTGTGAGTAGAGATGAATGACTATATCTAGCCAGAACTTCTCAATCTCACACACTAGCTCGGGTCTCCTTCCCGACCAAAAAGATGACATTCTATGTCCCAAGAGTCAGCGGCCTGGGCCCCACCTACTGGTGAGCCGATGAGACGGGGAACTCAGGTTGCCTCTTGGGGCTGTGCTCAGCCAGGCCTAGGGGTGCAGGCCCAAGCACCAGACGTTCGCCCAGTCGAGGGCCCAGTGACCTGCATCTGAGCAAGGGAAAACTAATTCATTATTATATGATTTCAAAACTTAACATGTATGCAATTAGCTCTCAAGGTTTATCGATGCATACACACATTTTCTCCCGCTTATCAGAGGTCGAGTCTCTGAGGCATCATATTCAGCAGGCAAGCCCTGACTCCCACTCCCAAGCCTCTACATCCAGTTCTTCCAGGAGGATCAACCGCTTCAGTAAAGTTGAAGATTGTGACCTGATGAAGCCAACAGAACTGCAACATCTGCAAAAAGTAGAAATGCAACAGCCGAACAAAACTGCCTCCTAGGAAATGTGTTTTTTCTCTTGGACTGGTGCAAATAAAAGTCCCAGAAAAAAAATATTTATTCTAATATAACGCAAAATATTATACCAAAAAACTGAAGCAAAGTTTGGGTGTGCTTAATACACGAGGTCTTTGCTTTTATGACCAAATCCTTGTGAAAAACTGCTCTCAGCAGCCGTTTCAATAAAAGATGTAAAAACCTGTCTTTGTCCGCCAGATGGGGCGCGAGAGCCCGTTCTATTGGCTGGTGGTCACGCTTAGAAAAAAATAACTCAAGAATAATGGAATCAATTGTTTGGTGAATGAATGGTTATGAATCATACTTTGAACATTTTTAAATATTACGATGATGAATTAGACTTTAAAGATTTAAAATTGTAAATTCCATTTGAGAATCATGTTCATGCTGGTAGTTTGTTTTACCAGGTTTCTGTACTATATGTTGTGAATAAGCCGCCTAGTGGTGTAGAGGTTCACTTGCCTGACTTCGGTGTGGGCAAGCGCGGGCTCGATTCCTGTATGATTGGGAGTGAGGGTGGTTGTTTATCTCTGTGTGCTCTACGACCAGTGTGGGGGGGTAGTCTGCCTTGTGCCCGACAACAGCTGGGTCCAGCAACCCTCGGCACCTTTTCGAGGATGGGCGGCGGTATAGAAGATGAATGAATGAATAAATACTGTGAATACATGTTTTATCGTGGCGATATGGGTTCAGCATTTGCCAGTTACGAGTACCGGTGCAATCCTTGGTGTGATCTGAGAAAAAGCGGAAAAAATGTTTACCAACAATAGTGCGCGTTATACTCAAAGAAATACGGTATTTGAAATATTCATTACTCAAGACAAGTACTCAGAATAAGGTAATCAAATGTGTTGACTACTTATTCATTCATGACTTTTATTTAGTGTCTGTTTGTTGTTGCTATTTGTGCACTTAGTTGTGTAGATTTAAATCTCATTATATGTTCAATTCAATTCAAGTGAAATCTCAAACAGGGAAACCTAATAAAATAACGATTAATGACATTGAAAGTGCCAAAAACAGACCCGTTCGTGCTAAATTTGCCATGATAAATTCACTATTTACTATTTCACTATTTTTACTATTTCACTATTTACCAATTTCATCATACGCAGCTGGGTATGAAGACAATTAGGCTTTTGTCGAGTCAATGATGATGACAAAGCCTATGTCCAATTATTATTATTACTACATATT
This sequence comes from Stigmatopora argus, assembly GCF_051989625.1. Lineage (NCBI taxonomy): Eukaryota > Metazoa > Chordata > Actinopteri > Syngnathiformes > Syngnathidae > Stigmatopora > Stigmatopora argus. Next base: position 18,087,324 of record NC_135397.1, on the reverse strand, counting down.
CTCAAGTATAAATAAAACAAGATTACCCTTTAAATCTATTTTAGTATAAATTATATATAATACATGTATTTTCAAATTCACTGCAATACTGCAGCTGGCCCGGTAATTGAGTGGTTAGTGCGTCGGCCTCACAGATCGACAGTTCAATCCCAGGTTCGGTCCCTCCTGTCTAGAGTTTGCCTATTTTCCCAGGCTTGCGTGGGTCTTCTCTGGGTACGCCAGTTCCCTTCCACATTCCTTAAACCTGCATGGTAAGTTTGTTGAAAAATATTAATTGTCCCTAGTCATGTGTGTGAGCGCGAAGGGGTATCCGTTTCCTTTTGCCTTGCGATTAGCTGGCCACCAATCCAGGGTGTCCCCCTCCTGGTGCCCTTACTTGGCTGGGAAATTCTCTCCATAAAAATATTTATGTAATCTATGTGGGCAATTTACCATATGCAGATTAAAGCATGAATTGTTTTATCCCTACTAATTTCAGTAGAACTGTGATCAATTATTGCCTCAGTGCTATACAATATTTAAATATTCGGTTTTACATTTCAGATGTTTTACATTCCTATCTTATGAAAATCATCCCCAAGGAAATTGATTTCATTAATGTTCTTTGTTTTTTTCCTCATCTCTTCATTTAGGACAACCTAATGCTAGAAAAAGCGTGTATGGCAGTAGAGGAAGCAGCTAAAGGTGGAGGTGTGTATCCTGAGGTCTTGTTTGAAGTTGCGCATCAGTGGTATTGGCTGTATGAGCATTCACTCATAGGAAGCTTAAACAAGCAAAGGGAGACTCCTGGACTGTGTGAAGCCAATGGAAGTGTCACTAGGAGACACCAAGAGACCAGCTGTGGCGTTTTTGATCATGGAACCACTGTGGAGTCAACTGGCATAGCAGTCACAGGTCCAGTCACAAGAGGGGCTGGCGTGCCTATTATCTCTATGGGCTCTAACATATTACAGTCCCATGGTATGGCAGGGCAGGTAATGCCACCTCCTCATGGCCTTCACTCCTATACGATCCCTGCCCATTTGTCTCCACTATGTGCCACTCAATACATGAGTCATCCTTTGCAGCACACAGCAAGGCCTGCCGTCTTTCCTGTATCCGGAAGTCCTTACCCACAGGTTAGACATTATCTTAAACATTTTTTGTAGCCAGTACTATACAATATAAAATGCAAAGAATTATTATGAATGTATGTATATTTGAATGTTTATTTGTTTGTTCTTGTTTTGTAAAAGCAATTTTAAAGGAAACCAAGTGGGCAAGTCACGGTATTTGAATCATCACAGAGAGAACATTGAAATGTCCTTTTGTCTTCCTGACTGTCTATGGCAGTCCTGGGCAATCCGGTCCTCGAGGGCCGCTGTGGGTGTAGGTTTTTGTTCCAACCGATCGAGCACAGACAGTTTAACTAGTAATTAGATTTCTGATGAAACAAGAAGCACCTGACTGCAATCCACTGATTGCGCTTCTAAGATACCAGATTGGTGGAAAGGTTTCCTCTTATGGGTTGGAACGAAAACCTGCACCCACTGCGGCCCTTTGTGGAATTAATTGCCCAGGTCTGGTCTATGGCATGGGTGTCCAACACAGTCCTCACAGGCCACAATGAATGTAGGTTTTCATTCAAACTGATGAAAAGGATACATTTGAACCAATTTCATGTCTTTAAGTAGAGCTCGGCGATATGACAAAAATTGTTATCACAATTTAAAAAAAAAAAAAACAGTCGATATTGATAATTATCACTAATTACTTTCCTCCTTAATCAATTATGAACGTTTGAGTTTGATTTATTTAATAAGGGAGGCACACATTAATGAACATATTCATATTCATGTTAATGAACATGTAAATATGCAAGATTGTAGCCGAGGGCTAATTTCCATTTTTAGTTCCTTGTGCAGGTTGATGGTAAACGATGACACATACATACACACACACAGACGTACTTTTTTAGAAAAGACAATATAAAATATAATGATTTTAAAAAGTATTTTTGTTGTTATTCTGCAATAAAAATAAGATATATCCTTCCTTGCACTATGAAAAGTCTCAACTCATCTCATTTTCTGAACCACTTTATCCTCATTAGGGTCACGAGGGGTGCTGGAGCCAATCCCAGCTGTCTGCGGGCCAGAGGCGGGGGACACCCTGAATCGGTGGCCAGCCGGTCGTAAGGCACAAGGAGACGGACAACCATGCACACTCTCCCATACCTAGGGGCAATTTAGAGTGTCCAATCAGCCTACCATGCATGTTTATGTAATGTGGGAGGAAACCGGAGTACCCGGAGGAAAGCCACGCAGGCCCGGGGAGAACATGCAAACTCCACACAGGTAGACGTGACCAGAATTTGAACCCCGGACCGCAGAGCTGTGAGGCCGATGCACTAACCACTCGTGCCACCGGGCCGCCCTCACTGTGAAAAGTAAATAATAAAACAAAAAAGAAATTTTGACAGGTGTCTTTATTTTTATACATTTGCCTCCAAACCAAAAGTTGCTATGCAATATGAAATACACAATAATCAACTAAAGACATCATCACCTTTGGCAAGCAGGCTACATTCAGCTTCACAAAAAGAAACTGTAAATTTACCTCTCATATGGCCATTTACAAAAATAAAATAAAATAAATAAAAAGGCTTAACCCATTTTTACCCAAGATAACAAGTTTTGAATTATTTTCATTTACATCGAATGGGGAAACACCTTGATATCAAGTGAGAAAACATTACAGGCTCTCCTCAAATGAGCACAGTGGGTTAAGGATATTTCCAATAAGGTTGCTCTTTGCACAGGTATTTACGAGGCAATAAAAAAAGTAAGAAAATGCCAGGGAGAATTCACTTGGATCTTTTAGTGGATCGGATCTGTGTTGTCCTGCATCTCATAATCGCTCATCTTGGCCGTTATTGTCCTTTTGCGTTCATGCGTTGTGTTAGCTTCTACTGCTAACATGCTAAAACACGTTTCCTCTTCCTCTCCTGAGCGTTGGTCTTGAACTAGCGTTAATCTCCCAATAGCGCCCCCATTCTCCGTGGTGGTCGGTTGGTGTAATTGCAGTTTGAAATTATCGATTTTTTATCGAAAGTATTATTACTGTTAACAAAAAATATTTCACATTTTAATTATCGTTATTGTTTTATCGCCCGGCTCTATCTTAAAGATTGTGCTTGTGTCAGGAAAAAAAAAACTAATTGGTTAAAATGTCAGTGCTGGATCATTTGGAACAAAAAACAGAACCGACTACATAGTTTTGACAACCCTGTGGGCAATGAGGAGAAAAATGCTGGGGGTAATGTATCAAAAATGTTTGGGGTGATGTATAGAGCCTTAGGTGTCGCATAAACTGAAAAACAAAACCAAAATTCAATCTGGCTTTTTACAGTGGCCATAAAATGAATGAATTTCCATTATGAACAAGGCGGCTCAAGACATGACATTATATTTGCTTTGAGAAAATTAAACTTTCTCTTCATTAATACAAAATTCCAAATGATCTGCTCATTCACATGCGAGCTAAAGAGTTTCTAGGACAGGGGTGGGCAAAGTATTCCAGAAAGGGCCGCAGTGGGTGCGGGTTTTTGTTACAACCTATAAGAGGAACCTTTCCACCAATCTGGTAACTTAGAAGTGCAATCAGTGGATTGGAGTCAGGTGCTTCTTGTTTCAGCAGAAACCTCATTGTTTAAATTGTTTGTGTTGAATTGGTTGGAACAAAAACCTCCACCCACAGCGGCCCTCTGGGACTGGTTTGCCAACCACTGCTCTAGAACATAAAATTAAAATTTTGAAAATTATTTTAGTTGTTTAGACTAGAAGTGTCAAAGTTTGTTTCGCGGGTACGTTAATGCCAACCCGATCTGATCTGGGCCAGATCAGTTTATTTTAGGCCCAAAAAGTTAACATACTTGCATTGATGGGGCTCGACTGGGCAGGGCGAATGAACGTGTCCAAATGGATTAGACATCTACCACCATCAGTGGCAATGAAAGATAAGCATTCCCAGCCAATTTAAGTGAATTGGACCTTTATAATTGTCAATAGCAGGCAATGAGTTAATTTTGGGTCATTTTAATCTTTTTCTTTCATTTCTTTTTTAGGGTACTTGCAAGTCACCTACAGTACATTTTGGATCAATTCCTATTGATTTTGAGCAACATTCCGGGATGCTTCTTGCCCGTTTGTTTGTTCCTGCTGATTTTTTTAGCATTTCCAGGTTACTCCCTATTGGTTTTGGACCATTTTCCTTATTAACTAATTGGCTGCCATTGAAGGCACTGTTTTGATGGCAGGGGTAAATGTGATTGCAGATAGGAAATTAAGCAAAGTGCAGTAGTGCACGCACTTGATCACACAACTCACAAATTTTGCACACCATTGAAAACTTAAAGCATTTAATTATGTGCGTACAGTATGAATGAGCTACAAAGGCAGAACAACCCCACGGGCCACTTCCGTGCCAAATTTTTGATACACCTTGGTTTTGACACAAGGTTTGTTTAATGGACTATTTAACAGGTTGTGGTTGTTGTTTTTTTGAAGATAACATTTTAATTGAGGAAAAAAGAAAATATTTTGTACATAGATTAGTTTTATTTGTAATCAATGATCAGACACAAATAAATCAATATATGCGGGAAAAGTTTGTTTTGGGCTTTGGGCAGCGAGCATGGTACACCATGAACTGGTTGGAAGCTAGGGCTCACACAAATGACAACTCACAATTGCACTTATGGAGAATTTAGTGTTTAATTAGCCTAACGTGCATGTTTTTGCAATGCTCGCGGAGAAAACCCACACAGGGACAGTGATAAACTCCACTTATGAATTCTAGAGTATGCCATTGAACCCTAGAACTCTGAGGTGGAGATATTGGCTGATATTTGTGCCATCAGAAACTGAAAAGATTTATTAAGAAATTAAAATTTATGAGAAAAGCAGACATTTTCCAATGTTATGGAATTGAGTGTCAGGCAATAAACATAATGTAACATCAACAAAGAGGTTGCCAGCTTTGTCAGGTTTTTACTCGTTTATAATTTCGAACTCGAAAAACAACATGGCTACTCTCCTCTGTAGCCGACACCAGCAACACTACCGAACCAAACAAAAACAAAACTGAAAGCATTGCATCCTGCTTTTACGCACGTCTCGTCACTAAAACGGTGCAACAGAATGCAAATACAACCTCAACATTAGATACGTACACACTCATATAAACACACAAGAACTTAACATGATGTGATGCACACTCAGGAAAATTCAAGAAACAACACCATGACGAACAAGGGACGAGGGCAGATAACACAGGAGCTCGCCGACAGCCAATCAGCCATTGTCCCAGGGAATGAAAAGAAAAGTGCCCCGAAAAGGGCCTTTTGGTCAGATGGTCCTGGTCATACACCATCGATGGCCGCTTCTCCAGAAAATAATTATATATAGGTACATTGTCCCATTTGTAACAAAAATGTAAAGACGGGACACAAATTGAACATTTTTCTCTACTGAGACCTTTTTGTGTATTAAAATGTGTTTACTATCATTACCTATTATACCTGATAAGAGAAAAATGAATTGCAAGACTACGTGATGCATTAACTTTTTTGCAATTCAAGTCAAATTGTTTTTAGAAACAGCAAAACGTGCATCTTTTGAGGACTGCTGAACAACAAAATTGAAGAGTTAGTAAGAAAGTACATTGGTACCTCTGAGGTTTTCCAAGTGTGCTTAATGCAACTTTATTCTTTGTTCTTTCATCGTGGCCCGCAAGAACGTAATTGCCGGAGCGAGTGAAAAGAAGAAACAGGCTCTGTTAAGTGTTCACGATTCATGCCTGAGCCTGGAGAAAAAAAAATTGTGCCATGCATTTGCAAATTTCTCACACGCTATGGAGAATGACTGAAGAAAATTCCTGCAAATAATTTGGGTTCAGCGACCGATAACACAGGAGCTCGCCGACAGCCAATCAGCCATTGTCCCAGGGAATGAAAAGAAAAGTGCCCCGAAAAGGGCCTTTTGGTCAGATGGTCCTGGTCATACACCATCGATGGCCGCTTCTCCAGAAAATAATTATATATAGGTACATTGTCCCATTTGTAACAAAAATGTAAAGACGGGACACAAATTGAACATTTTTCTCTACTGAGACCTTTTTGTGTATTAAAATGTGTTTACTATCATTACCTATTATACCTGATAAGAGAAAAATGAATTGCAAGACTACGTGATGCATTAACTTTTTTGCAATTCAAGTCAAATTGTTTTTAGAAACAGCAAAACGTGCATCTTTTGAGGACTGCTGAACAACAAAATTGAAGAGTTAGTAAGAAAGTACATTGGTACCTCTGAGGTTTTCCAAGTGTGCTTAATGCAACTTTATTCTTTGTTCTTTCATCGTGGCCCACAAGAACGTAATTGCCGGAGCGAGTGAAAAGAAGAAACAGGCTCTGTTAAGTGTTCACGATTCATGCCTGAGCCTGGAGAAAAAAAAATTGTGCCATGCATTTGCAAATTTCTCACACGCTATGGAGAATGACTGAAGAAAATTCCTGCAAATAATTTGGGTTCAGCGACCAATAATGTATCATTTTTCAGCATAAAATTGAATATTTTTATATCGCAAAAGCTCAACCGAAAATCTACTTATGGAAATGTATTGCAATAATTTTCTACCAATTATTTATTGCCGACCCCTGATTCTGGCTATCACCCAGTTTGATGGCGTGAGTCTTGCGCATTTTAGGAAAATTTGTCGTCAGAGGCAATCATCGTTGAATCGATATTTTACTCAATGTGACATAATTTTAAGTTATATGTACGCATGTTTGTGCACTTATGTTTTCTCAGCTGCCAAATATTTATCCCACCAACTTCACTTCGCTACACACTCACCCATTCACCCCAATGTTTGGTTTATTTTAATGGCTTAATAAATATTTTTCTTCACATTTTTCTTTATTTTTTGTCTTTTTTAGATATTTCATACAAAACTGGTATACTTTAAGAATTTTAAAGGGTTTAAGGGGTAGGACACATTGTAATGAATGTAAAATTCAACTACGTGTATTTGCAAAATATTTAAGTTATGAAACCACTTCTGGAACCAATAAATTTCGTAGGTAGAGACTATATATATATCACTTGTCCACTCATTAATGATTTAGTATCTCTCTTTATGATTGCCTTCACCACTGTAATTTCAAGATCAAAAACTAAGCATCACATGACAGTGACTTGAATTATTAAATGATTTACAAGGAAATAAACTGATGAACTTTCAGAAACATTATTTCTAACTTCTCATTATTTATTTGCATATGAAGACACTTGGGTCACGAAATTTAATTATACACTCTCAGATGCTATTGGGATCTCAGATAAAGATGTTACACCTATTTTTCCAGGGGGAAAAACACCCATGTGGCCAATACTGTGACTTACACCCATTAACGAATCTTAAAACAAATTACTTATTGGTGCATGTTTTTTTTCTCAGCTTGGTCTATCCCTGTCTTACCCTCAGGGTGTCCATCCAGGCTTTATTGGTACCCAGTACCCATTTTCACTGACTACTGGCTCCTCACCTTCCATGACCCCCACTGCTGTGACCTTCCCCACGGTCAGTGTTCCATCCATGACGCAGATTGCCTATCCCTACCATTCGGAGACCAGTCTACCAGTTAACACCACTGTAGCAGGTCAGGACTTAGGGTGTATGCATTCTTCCGTCGTTTCTGGATTACTTTTTCTTTTTAACCATGGCTAATCTAAATATCATGTTTTGGTTTAGTTGGCAGTATCCATACTGGTTCCAACTTACAGACCATTCAGGCATCCACTATCTCTTCCGAACCGAGTTCATTGGTGAGCACTTCCTTTCCTGTTGAAGAGGAACAGCAACACCAGCTCATCAGCCAACAGGGCATGCATGATATCCATTCTGCCTATAGAGTTGGTGAGCATTTCTTGTAGTCTTATTCACAAGTTGTGTATATTTTTTTTCAAAATAATTATAATTGCCACAGGTATGCTAGCGTTAGAGATGCTGGGAAGAAGAGCTCATAATGATCATCCAAACAACTTTTCCCGAAGTCCACCTTACACCGAAGATATTAAATGGCTTCTGGGACTTGCTTCAAAGCTAGGTAAGTTTTATGACCTGTTAACACTGATAAATTTTACATATGTATAAAAAGACCTGGGGTCAGAAGTCCATAAAAGCATAGAACAGTGTCAGTGTGGCCATATTGAATTGAATGCTTTAATGCTGACGTACAGAGTATTGGAGTTTGAACAAAATGCACAATATGCTCCGGTTCCAGACAGGAGAAAAGACCTACTTTATTGCACAACTCAGCGTCTTTAATAGACTGAACACAGTACAGTGAAAACAAGAGGGACATCTGCTCTCGTTTGTCATCGTTTTGGCATCGTCTGATATCTTTCTTGGAAGGTCAGCCCGACCCCTGCTCATATAAACACATGATAATAATAATAATAATCGGACATAGGCCCTGTCGTCATTATCACAACACAAAAAGCCTACTTGTCATCACACGCAGAAACTGCGTGTGACGAAATTGATGGTGCTTCTCCATAAGCTACGTTTACTCGGCAAAAGACCTAAATAAGTGTAAGTTACGGACTTGTAATTTGGCATTCCGCTGTTGTGGATACAGGTCGCTTACCTCTCGCTTACCTCTCACTGTCTTCCACTTACCTTACTTCAGTCAGCTAGTAGGAGGCAGATCACCACCCAAACATCTGTTCATATTACAGCAGAAGGGAATGTGTGTTATGTTAGCTCGAGTTTAGATTTCTGATGGATGTGGGGAAAAAACTGTCCTTAAGCCTATTTGTCCGTGCTTTGTGGGACCTATAGCGTCTGCCAGAGGTCAGCAGCTGGAACAGATTGTGACCAGGGTGGTAAGGGTCCCCTATGATATTCTTGGCTCTGCTGAGGTAACGAGGGCTGGCAATGTCTTCCAGTGAGGGCAGAGAGCAGCCGACAATCCTCTGGGCAGTGTTAATCACTTTCTGCATGGCCTTTTTGTCTGCCGCCGTGCTTCCAGCGTACCACACTGTGATGCCGTACGCCAGGATGCTCTCTGCAGTGGTTCTATAGAAGGTTATCAGAAGATTGGTGCCCAAGTTGTTCTTCCTAAGTACCCTAGCTTGATGATGCTATCTGCGACTCAAGGGGAGCCTACACAACTGGTTCAAACCGGATCTAATTCCATAATATTCACTCCTTTTGTAGTTTTATACAACAAACACAATAGTATAGTTTTAACATTCGAACAGATCACACAGTTCAGGTCTTCGGACTTCCGGTGCAAGCCTGTCCAGATGAATGTGGCAGGAGCAATGTTTCCACTTTTATTGCCGCCCAGAGGATTATTGTGCCTCTGTAAGAATGGCATCTGGGGTCCCCCGGTCGCTTTTCTTCGATCTCCCGCCGATGATCAGTACAGTGTCCGCTGGAGGGTCCCCAGGTCGGAAAAGTCCTCCCTCGTCGTCCTGAGATGGGCACTCGCTCCACCTCTTTCCATCGTCAGCCTCCTGGACAGACGTCCGCGCCCCTTGCGTTTCCCCGATGCTCTCACGGTGTCTCTCAGTGAATGACTCGCCCCGCAGAGCTTGTTCATGGATGGCTCGTCCCGCAGGAAGACTTTTCTTGGAGGGCTCCAAGCACTCTTTCATCTACCTATTCCGCCTGACTGCCAGTGTCTATCGCCAAATTGTGCTAGTTTAAACGTAATAAATTTGACTGTGGCTAGTAGTGTCTTCAACCGAGTAGTCTGGGTAGAATGTAAATACTGCATATTTATGGATAGTGTAAACTATAAGATAATGTTATAATGCATAAAACACTGACAATGGCTAAATAATGTCATTGTTCAATGATAAATGATTAATGTCACGATGTTAGGTGTTATTTAGTGGTTAGTTGCTACATGTGTCCTGCTAGCTGATCCCGCTCAACAGCCCTTTGTGGTAAATAGTCACAGGTGCAAATCGTTAGGTGTCAGTCCCGTCATACCTCATCTTGTGAGGGTTGTTTGGTTTTATGCTTTTTTTCCCCCTGGTGTCCTGTCTGAGTGATTGCCCATTGTGTTCAGCTGCCGTTTCTCCGACCCTGGTGTATTCCCTGCCTGCTCCCTCGTGTGTTTCCCAGGTGTTCCTAATTGTCTCGTCAACCCATGTCTGTCTATTTCAGGGGTCTCAAACTCGCGGCCCGCGGGCCAACTGCGGCCCTCGGGACGATAATTTGTGGCCCCCGTCTTAATATGAAAGATTAATGTTCGTGCGGCCCGCAAGATTGATATGAATGACGCTGTTGTGTTTGGAGCTGAATGAACCAATCACGGTGAGGTATACGGCTCTGGAGGGCAGGACATCGGCCGGGCTGTCCAGTGCCTCACTCATTCATTCCTCCAATCAGCTGGGCGGAGGAGAAGCCGTGAAGCCGATCACTCCGCTCGGCGCACACACTCCTCCGCTGCTCTCAGCATAGAACTGAATGAGGCGCTATGATCCGTGATCCAGCCTGTGTCAGTGTAGCCATCTCCGCGAGTGAAACGGAGAAACGGAGAGCGAAAGTGCGCATGCGCCACAAACCCGCGCGACTGAAAGTGAAAGATCAACCCGAGACTCAATCCAAGTGGAAAAACATATTACAGAGCCCCAGAGATGTCTCTTTCAAAGCCTGCCGTGAAGAGAAAGGTCGGTGATGAGCACAGACAGTTTCAAGAAAAGTGGGGAGTGCAATATTTCTTTGTTAATCACAGCGGCACCCCGACGTGTCTCATTTGCACTGAAAAAGTTGCGGTGCACAAGGAATACAATTTGAAACGTCATTATACTACGAGACATGCTGAGTACGAAAAATACCAGGGAGATGAGAGAGCCAACCAGGTTGCCAGTCTTAAAACAGGTCTTCTGAGGCAACAGGATTTCTTCAAGAAGGCTACCAAAGACAGTAATGCAGCAGTCGAAGCTAGCTACGCCGTTTGTGAGTTGATTGCTAAAGCAGGAAAGCCATTAACAGAAGGTGAATTTATCAAAAAGTGCATATTACAGGCTGCACATATTCTCTGTCCAGAAAAGAAAAGTCAGTTCAACCACATCAGCCTTTCTGCCAACACCGTGGCAGAGCACATTTCTCACCTGTCAAGTGACATTTATGATCAACTGTGTGAGAAAGCACAATGTTTCAGTGTATATTCAGTGGCTGTTGATGAGACCACAGACTTCACAGACACTGCCCAGCTCGCAATATATGTCCGTGGTGTTGATGACAATTTTAAAGTAATGGAGGAGTTGCTCACAGTAATTCAAATGCATGGCCAAACCACCGCTAAGGAAATATTTCACCAGCTGTGTGATGCCATTAAGAATGCCGGTTTGCCATGGAAGAGCTTTGTTGGAATAACAACCGATGGAGCCCCATCAATGACAGGGAGGAAGAATGGACTGGTAGCACTTGTTCAAAAAAAACTGGAAGAGGAGGGTGTGGAGGAGGCCATAGCTCTGCACTGCATTATCCATCAGCAGGCCCTTTGCAGCAGATGCCTGAAGTTTGACAATGTGATGTCTGTCGTTGTGAAATGCATCAACCAAATCAGATCCAGGGGCTTAAAGCACAGAAGGTTCCGTGCTTTTTTAGAGGAAATGGAGTCAGAATATGGGGATGTGCTCTACTTCACTGAGGTATGTTCGCTCAGCAGGGGAAACGTGTTGAAGAGATTTTTTGAGTTGAGAGCAGTTGAGAGCAGAAGTAAAAGACTTCATGGAGATAGACGGGGTTGCTGTTCCTGTGCTAAGTGATCCCAAATGGCTCATGGACTTGGCTTTTCTTGTTGATATCACACATGAGCTTAATGTACTGAAGAAGAAGCTACAAGGCCAGGGGCAACTTTTCAGTGCTGCCTATGACAACGTGAGAGCATAACTTGTGTTATGGAAAGCCCAGCTCTCTCAGACAAACCTTTGCCATTTCCCAGCATGCAAGGCTCTTGTGGATGCAGGCACACCATTCAGTGGTGTTACGACTCCCCCTGATGGTAAGCTATACCAGGGAGTCGCAACTACCACAGCAGAAGGATTCAGTCAATGATGAGCCAGACACACATTGCAAGTAGCCTTCAAGGAGGATTTATTAACAAGAACGTCCACCAAAACCTGGACTACGGGACAACATAGGGGAAGCAAAAGATATTAAAGCGGCACCTCAAATAAAACAGTAAAAACCACCCTCCCAGACAGGTGTTCAAATGAACACCCACAAAATACAGGAAATAAGGCCTAAGGGTGCCACTGTCAGAACTGATGTAATAAAAGTCTAGACAGGGGAATGAACTACATGTATAAATGCAACAAACTATATGTATACCCCTGGGTGTCTAAACTTATCTCAAGTCCCCCTATGCAGCCCAAAAATAATTAACTTTATCAACATAAATACTCAATATAACCATGAGTAGCGTACTTACAATACCAGGTGAAGCTGGGGCAAACAAAACCTACTTATCCATAGACAATAAGCGCCATCCCAAGAAAACAAGGACTCCACTGCCTCAGCACCTACAATCACATGCAGTCAGGGAGCCAAAGGCCAAGAAGGGCTGAACTGCAAAATAAAAAGGGTTTAAATAAGGACAGGAAGTGGATCTTGATTGGAGGAGGGATGATTGGGAAGTAGTCACAGCTGTGTTGGCCTGGGCAAGGCTTTGCGACAGGGGTGGAGCCACAGCTCCAGGTACCTGTAAAGAAAAAGAAACCACACACGAAACAACACACCGTGCTATATAGTGTACCCAGGCTGACAGCCGTAACAAGTGGTGAGAAGTATGTTGAGGCCATTTCGAAGCTACAGGAGGAATTTGATCACAGATTTGCAAACTTCAAGACACACAAAGCCACATTTCAAATTTTTGCGGACCCCTTCTCCTTTGATGTGCAAGATGCCCCTCCTGAGCTTCAAATGGAGCTCATTGACCTGCAGTGCAACTCTGCACTCAAAGCCAAGTTCAGGGAGGTGAGTGAAGAAGCAGACAAGCTTGGGCAATTTTTGAGAGTGTTGACCCCCAGCTTCCCTGAACTTTCCCGAATGTTCAAGCGGACCATGTGCCTTTTTGGGAGCACATACTTGTGTGAGAAGCTCTTCTCCACCTTGAACTTCAATAAGTCCAAGTACAGGTCCAGACTTACTGATGAGCATCTTCAAGCTCTACTGAGGGTCGCCACTGCTTCCTCCCTCAAGCCAAATGTGACTCAGCTATGTGAGAAGAAGCGCTGCCAGGTCTCTAGCAGCAAGGAGTAGGCAAGAGAAGCCGTGTTCAGAATATTTCATGTTCAATGTTCCATTCAAGTTCAGAAAGTTAAAGGTTAAAGAGCTGTTACTACAGACATTTGAAACGGAATAAAAATAATTCATTTTCTCTACTTAGCCAGCCAGTGTATATCTACTGTATGCTCATTATTATTATTTTATTTTTGTATTACTGATTGATTTATTTTTATTCATCTTTAAGTTAATTTATTTAAATCATTATTTTTTTGTTAAAAAATAAAGATAACGTCAGACAAGGATCCACAAGTTACTTTGTTATGTACCACACATATTCCCCCTTTTTTGAGGCATGAAATTTGCCATGACTCAAAATGGCAGCCCTCCTAGATAAGTCTTTTGTTTTTGTTTAGTCCCCCAGGTTCCCAAAATTTCCCATTGCAGAAATCAAAAAATTTCATTTGGCGAAATTCTTATCTTTTTGTTTCTGTCCTACTCTGCCACCGCCGGCCTCGAAAGGCTTATCAGCGATTTCAGAAATATTCCACCTTGATATTAGAATATTGATATATCTTGGTGGCTAGCTAATTAAAACACAAAAGACAGACACTCATCCACGCTCGCACTCATAATCAAGGAATTTAGAGTGCTCCCCCAATCATCCATAATTTTGGTTTGTTGGAGTAAAACTGGAGTACCCAGAGAAAACCTACGAATTCTTGAGGACACCAGGAATACTCCACACTCCGGAAGGTCTGGATCCACTCCGCATTAGTAGATCCTCGAACCGCAAGGTTGATGCCTGAAGAAACTAGGTAATTAATGTATTAGATTCACGTGCCACATATCTAAAAATAGAAATTTGTTCAATTGCCACCGCCCCTTACCCCAGTCAGTCAGCATGTGGACTGCCATGCGAGTGGCTGTGATTAACTATCTATTCGCCAATAATGCAATAACGGAAAAGTTGTGACACATTGAAACACACACACACCCCCTTTAAGTATTTTAAAAGTTTGTAAAAACTTTATCTCCATGTTCTGCATTAAGTTACACCCCCTTTCAACGCTATCGAATTTTGCCCATTCTAGTCAACCCATCTACTTAAAGCATTTCTCAAAAGTTGATATTTTATAATTTGGAGATGTTATTTTCTAAACATAGACATTATTTCATCACTTGTTTCACACCATGAAAGGCCCCACCAGAATTTGTTGTAGATATTCCCCTTTATCTAAGCTTGTTATTGCCAATCGTTATCACCGTAACATTTAGGTGTATTAACCCCATAATTGCAATGCAGTAAGTTTTGGCTAAATTCTTCATTTGTATGCCCCTAAAGTAATAGACAGTAACGTCCCAATAGTCATCAATATGACCAATACCAAAGCATATTCCCCCTTCAGGCCAAACAGGGAATGTCTTTTGTGCACTTAAAGACGCTCCATGTTTCTTCTAGGGAAACTATGCCTATCCTAAATCAATTATCTTATCTACCCCAGCCAGGTTCAATTTACCTAATAATTTGGACGAATGCCACGAAATTTCTCATGCCATTTCTGCATTGTTAATTTCATGTCTGATCTCTTTAACAACCAAATAACTCTTAATACCTAAGACATAATTTGTAAATCACCCCATACTATGTTAACTTAAGATAAGAGCTATTTCCTATAGCTCCTTGTTACCACAAGAAAAATCTACAATTATTAAATTAGAGAAATCAACCTCTTACTAGGCATTTCCTAATTACAATTTTCAATGTTTAACAAAGGACCCACAAATCGTCACCAATATGCCATAATATTGTAAAATAATTCCATTCATTTTTCTTTAACCAGCCAATGTCCTATATTAAAGTATTTTGAACAGTCCAACCATTCAAAAACAGTATGAATATCGTTTTAACCTCCAAAATTAGCTCTCTTCAATTAAGAGCCCTTTGAACTTCACAAAACAAAAAATAAAATAATAATAATTGCATTATTCCCAATTCCAAAGCTTTGACCAAATCATTTTTTTGCCAAACAGATTTTCAATCACCTCAAGACATTTCTTATTAAATCCAAAAAATAAATGCGAAGACAATCGCAGAACCCTGCCATGTTTTGCTCTTATTCTGAAATGTTTAACGGAAACGCGCCCTTAGCCGCTAACTGTGACCTTCACATTCACTGCGACAGCAGCATTCTTATCTTTTGTTGACATTCCTAAGTGCTCTCTTTTTCTTTCTGAGCACAATGCTGCGCCTCCTGTGCACAATTATAACGCTTTTTAGAGAAGACTAAATTAATTACTCTCCCGATATCCAACTATATCACAATATTTTGCCAAGACCCCATAATCACAATATGCTGCAAGCATAACTATCTCATAGCAAAAGCCATTTCTGCCCTCAAGTTTGCTTCAGCACCCCCAAGGCCAATTATTGTAATGTCTTCACGGAAGGGGTCCCCCAAAAATTTTAGTCGCTTGTGCGGTCCGCGCGCATACTATAATGAATGTCTAACACCGTCAAATCAGCCGCACCAAAACAGAGCGTTTCCCCCGCAGTCTACGCATTATTTGGCAAGTTTAGAGTATGACAAAAACGCAGTTTTTGCAACCCCGCTAAACATTTAATTGGCCGTTTTGTATTTCTCTTAACCAAAATATTCCCGCTAGCAGACGGGAACGAAACCAGGATAAGCCACAATAAGCCATTTCATTCCAGTACATTGACTGTACATTTAGTTACTATTAACAAAGTATGCCTAGCACTTGGAAATAACCATTTTAATTGCCGTTTTACAACTTTCAGCATCACACAAATTCCAATTGAATTCCATTCACAAAGAATATGATCTCTGGTTTAAATTTAGCTCAACATCCTCATGTTCAAAATCCTCATTCAAATCATTTTGAGCAGGCCCGTCTTGTTTTTAGAACAAAACAGCCCATCGCCTCGCTCCTATCAACCAACCGAGGACCGCTATCATTTACAAAACAGCACGTTTTGCCTTTCCCCGCCTCGTCATCAAAAACAATAATTAGTATCTGTGGCCGTGTCGCTTGTATCTCCCTTCACATATTATATATAGATTACTTCTATGCTTAGTGCGTATTTTATCCTGCAGGTTTTAATATTTCATGCATATTTAAGCTGGCCAGCAAACCCATATTTGTTTATCCATAAATTTAGGTGTTTAACTCTTGTAGCGCTTTGATTTTCAACAAACTTCCAATCTTTACACGGCAGACGCTGTTTCGGATCGTCGTCGCTAGCCGCTTTTTCATTCGAGCTGCCCATATTTGAAGGGAGCTCGCGTGCACTCAGTTATCAGTTAGCAAATTTCTTTTCCGCGGAACGACACACGTAACACACGCAACACAAATGTATACCCTAGCGTGTTATACTGTCAGAGCTATATTTGTACCTTTCCGTACAGGACACCCCGAACTGCCCCAAGTTCCTAATGTATAACCTAGCGTGATATACTGTCAGAGCTATATTTGTACCTTTCCGTACAGGACACCCCGAACTGCCCCAAGTTCCTAATGTATAACCTAGCGTGATATACTGTCAGAGCTATATTTGTACCTTTCCGTACAGGACACCCCGAACTGCCCCAAGTTCCTAATGTATAACCTAGCGTGATATACTGTCAGAGCTATATTTGTACCTTTCCGGACCGCGGCACAGGACACACCGAACTGCCCCAAGTTTTATAGACTCATGCTCTGTCTCTTTACCTGTTAGTGACTAGTATGCCCAGGGTTTTACGCTGTCCCCTGGACGCGAGTCTCATTTAAAAAATGGACCTCACATGAAATGCCCCTTCGCGCATTTGGAACCCATCAACAAACGCAGACATTCACGTGGACTTAACAGATATGCCCCCAGATGTCTTTTTCAGAGGGTTAGTCGTCAACCGTCGAGAATCCAGGCGCCCCTTCGAGTAATCCAGCCCGGAAAAGGGTATTTAAGCACCGTGCACGGTCTTTCCAGATATCGAACGGAAGCGACCTGGATTCTGCTTCGGTATCTTGACCACAGGCTCGAAGGACCAAATGTTAGGTTTATCCTTAGGTATTTCCAAACTCAGCTTTCAATAAAAAAGGCATCTGTAGTCACATCTCCATTTAATTCTTGCAAGAAGAGAATACATCCACCCGCTCGTCCGGTCAAGATTATTCTAACAACTCAAAGTCCGTCTCGCTAATTTATTCATAAGATTTTAACGCCATGCCCCACAGAAGTCTAAACATTCGTAGAGTCTCACAACAATTTTGTACAGTTCTCAAAACAATTGTAGGTCTTGTCGAATCTTCCCAAGAGAGTTTCGATGCGAACCCTCCAGTGAAGAGGTGCTTCCCAAAACATTCCATGGTTCCCAAGAGCGCTTGTTGTGAGACCATCTTCCGAAGCCGTAAACAGTCCTCAGTTCCCAAGAGCACCTGTTGTGAGCCCTCCGAAGCCGAAAACAATTTGTAGTTCCCAAGAGCACTTGTTGTGAGACCTCTCCATGCCCAAGGCCATTCCCTGTCCTCTTGATGTGAACCACAGTCCTTACTTTAGCAAGAGATGCATTAAAATGGCTTTTATTAAAGCCAATAACTCTAACATAAAAGCACAGCGATCAACACATATATATATATATATTGCTTAATATTTTTACACATTTAGGATGAGCATTACTATTCCTAATAAGCAAATATATTGATTAATATTGTAAGCATTTTTGTAATAAGGATTTATATTCCTAAATAAGCATTGCAAACACATTTATAATAATAATTACTCCAAAAGTTGGAATGTTTTATCAGCGCTTTTCTTGTGGAAATCCTGATGCGGCCCAGTCTCACCCAGACTCGGCCTCTAGCGGCCCCCAGGTAAATTGAGTTTGAGACCCCTGGTCTATTTAAACCACGCTTATTGTTATGTCATTTGTCGGATCCTCATCTTTCGTTCGTTCTCGTCACATTTCCTCGTTACCTCGATCCACATTCTATATGCCTCGTTCCTCGCTTTCCCGTGTCTCCTGTTGTTAGGTTTGTTTTTGTGATTTGATTTCTAAGTCTTTGTTATTTTTCAAGATCCTGCCTAAATTATAAAAGTTTTGGTATGAGCACTACTTCCCTCGTCCTCGCCTGCTTCCCTGCGATTGGGTCCTAATTCCTCGTTACTTCGCCATGACGTCTTGCCAAATAAGTAGCAGAACGATCCGACCAGCATGTACCCAGCGGGAAGCTACCGACGCTCTCGCCAACGCCAGCCATCCAGCTCATACTCCCCGATTATTGGCCCCATCCCTCACTCCGTCACTTCTGGCTACTCGCTCGACTAGGAGAGAATACCCGACTTCCATCACCCCCTGTTTATCGCCCTAGCTATCTGGGTTCTGACTCCGACTATTCACTTTCTCAATGGAAGGAGAATTCTCAGCCTCCATCGCCCCCTGTTGATCGCCCCAGCTATCTGTATTTGGAGTCAGATTTTTCTGATTGTGAGGACGGTCATGAGCTAATTGATTTGTGGGCTTCAAATTCGGACTCGGACTGTGATTCCCTCAGCCGATTCGGACACGGATACACCACCCCGGAGGACCTTGACCCCGCCATCTTCTCCGAATACTCCGACCTGGATTCCCAGCTGGCCATCTGCAAAGGAACACAACGTGGCGGCCAGCGGGAAGGCTCAAGTAGGAGTTTCAAACACCACCCGCCTTGTCTTTGTGGGGAGGAGCAGCAGCAAGATTTTTCCCCGTGTCGACTGGCCATCTACAATGCACCACCGCGTGGCGGCCGGCGTACTACGACGTCCTCCCGCAGGAGACGTCGAGCGCAGGGAGAAGAGAAAGGAGGGGCTCGATGCTCGAGCCCCCGACTTATCTCCTCACTCGCCTTCGCCCATCCGAGCTCCTCGCTCGCCTTCACCCGTCTTCGCCCGTCCGAGCCCTACGCTCGCCTTCGCCCGTGCGAGCTCCTTGCCTGCCTTTGCGCCCATGCGAGCTCCCCATTCGCCTTCGCCCGTGCCGGCTGGCCCACCAGTCATCCCCGTGCCAAAGCCTTGCACAAGATTATCTGTGCCGGCTGGCCCGCCGGTCATACCCGTGCCGAAGCCACGCACAAGTTTATCTGTGCCGAAGCCGCAAACCAGCGTCCCCGTGCCGGCTGGCCCGCCAGTAATCCCCGTGCCAAAGCCACGCACAAGATTACCTGTGCCGGCTGGCCCGCCACTCTTCCCCATGCCGAAGCCACAAACCAGAGTCCCAGTGCCGGCTGACCCGCCAGTCATCCCCTGCCCAAGCCACGAACCAGCATCCCCATGACGGCTTCCCCACCAGTCATCCCCGTGCTGAAGCCACGAACCAGCGTCCCCGTGCCGGCTGGCCCGGCAGTCGTTCCCATGCTGAAGCCACGAACCAGGGTCCCCATGCCGGCTGGCCCGCCGGTCATCCCCGTGCCGAAGCCACGAACCAAGGTTCCCATGCCCGCTTTCCCGCCAAGTTCCTGCCCGCCCAAGGGCAGCGGCGACTCTCCAGGCCCGCTGGATGAGGAGGTCGGCGGCGGCGGCTCTCTGGTTCCCCTGGACGAGGGGGTGGGCGGCGGCGACGACTCTCCGGGCCTCCTGGACCAGGGGGTCGGCGGCGGCGACTCCGGGCCCCCTGGACCAGGGGGTCGGCGGCCCCCCGAGGAGCCAGGGTAAGGTGGCCCCCCGAGGAGCCAGGGTAAGGTGGCCGACAGTCTTTCTGAAATTCTGATGTCTGTTCAGGGCGGCGCTTGGCCATCACTTAAAGGGCCGGTGCAGACGCCCGCCGGACCGGCCACTCCCACGCCTCATCACTGGCCGGCGCGGACGCCCGCCGGACCGGCCACTCCCACGTCTTGTCGCTGGCCGGCGCAGACGCCCCCCAGACCGCCCACACCTCGCCACGGGCTGGCGCGTGCGCCGGCCGTACCAGCCACTCCCTCACCTCGCTACGGGCCAGCGCGGACGCCCGCTGGACCGGCCACTCCCCCGCCAGCATTTTCTTTGTTATGGACATTCGGCTTTGGGACATCTGGGATCGGTCACTTGGAAAGGGGGGTACTGTTAGGGTTGCTTGCTTGTTTGGTTTTATACTTTTCCCCCCTGGTGTTCTGTCTGAGTGATTGCCCATTGTGTTCCGCTGTTGTTTCTCCGCCCCTGGTGTATTCCCTGCCAGCTCCCTCGTGTTTTTCCCAGGTGTTCTTAATTGTCTCGTCAACCCATGTCTGTCTATTTAAACCACGCTTATTGTTTTGTGATTTGTCGGATTTTCATCTTTCGTTCGTTTTCGTCACATTTCCTCGTTGCCTCGATCCACGTTCCTCGGTTTCCCGCGTCTCCCCTTGTCAGGTTTGGTTTTGTGATTTGATTTCTAAGTCTTTGTTATTTTTCAAGATCCTGCCTAAATTAGTTAAGGTTTGTTATGAGCACTACTTCCCTCGTCCTTGCCTGCTTCCCTGCGATTGGGTCCTAATTCCTCGTTACCTCGACACGACGTCTTGCCAAAGACGTAACACGTCTGCCATCTAGACTATAAGTCGCTGTTCCCGTCCTCCAAGTCATCTGAATTTGGGAACAGATTTGTCTTCTACCAGTGAGCAAGACGATTCGGAGGAGAGACGAAATGGGAAAACAAGATCGTTTTTAAAAAAAATGTCCTACAAAAATTGTTATATGGCGTACACGATTTGAAATGATTTTTAAAAAACTATAAAATAAGAGAAAATGTATAAATTGGCAGGTATGGATGACGGCCATGTACGTAAATACCAATGACATCAATAAAGTTCAATGCCATTGGCAATCATGTAAGACCTGGAATTGGAATCACATGCCAAATCCAGGGACCTTGGGCCAGGTCTGGTTGACCATAATTTCACTACATTTGGCTACACACAATTGATATAATAATAATAATCGGACATAGGCCCTGTCGTCATCATCAACAACAAAAAAGCCTACATGTCATCACACCCAAAAACTGCGTATGACGAAATTGGTGGTGCTTCTCCATAAGCTGCGTTTACTCCGCAAAAGACCTAAATAAGTGATAGTTACGGACTTGTAATTTGGCATTCTGGTGTTATAAATACAGGTCACTTACCTCTCACTGTCTTTCACTTACCTTCAGTCAGCTAGTAGGAGGCAGATCACCACCCAAACATCTTTTCATATTACCTCAGAAGGGAATGTGTGTTGTGTTACCGCAAATTTAGAGTTCTGATGGATGTGGGGAAAAAACTGTCCTTAAGCCTATTTGTCCGTACTTTGTGGGACCTATAGCGTCTGCCAGAGGGCAGCAGCTGGAACAGATTGTGACCAGGGTGGTAAGGGTCCCCTATGATGTTCCTGGCTCTGCTGAGGTAACGAGGGCTGGCAATGTCTTCCAGTGAGGGCAGAGAGCAGCCGACAATCCTCTGGGCAGTGTTAATCACTTTCTGCATGGCCTTTTTGTCTGCCGCCGTGCTTCCAGCGTACCGCACTGTGATGCAGTACGCCAGGATGCTCTCTACAGTGGTTCTATAGAAGGTTATCAGAAGCCTGGTGCCCAAGTTGTTCTTCCTAAGTACCCTGAGGAAATGAAGTCGTTTCTGAGCCTTCTTCACTACTGCCGTGATGTTTGTAGACCATGAGAGCTTATCCGTGACGTGGACCCCCAGGAATTTAAAGGACTGGACCCTGTCTACACATACTCCATTTATGAGGAGTGGGGCCAGATCTGTGCCGTGTTTGCAAAAGTCCAGGATTATTTCTTTAGTTTTCGTGGTGTTCAGTGTGAGATTGTTCACCGAGCACCACCAAGACAGTTTGTTGACCTCATCTCTGTAGGCCGACTCATCCCCTCCTGAGATGAGTCCGACCACAGTGGTGTCGTCAGCGAATTTGATGATGGCGTTAGACTGGTAGGTGTGTGTACAGTCGTATGTGTACAGGGAGTACAGAAGAGGACTCAGTACACAGCCTTGGGGGGAGCCAGTGCTCAGTGTAATGGAGGAAGAGAGGTGGGGACCAAGTCTAACAGTTTGTGGTCGGTTGGTCAAGGAGTTCTTTATCCAGCAGCAGATTGAAGAGGATAGTCCAAGGTGGGAGAGTTTGTCAGTCAGAATGTCCGGTTTTATGGTGTTGAAGGCTGAGCTATAGTCAATGAAGAGCATCTTCACGTAGTTCCCATGGTGTTCCAGGTGGCACCACCAGTTTTGGAGGGAGGAGGCCTGGTAGTGGGGAAGGGGAGAGAGAGAGTGAGTGTAAGTGAGAGGGCGAGGGCGCAGGCCACTTTGAGTTATTCTAGATTTGAGAATTGTTTTCTTTTTCACCTTTTGCATGTTCTGTTTTGTCAGGTGTCAACTATGTGTACCAATTCTGTGTGGGAGCAGCCAAAGGCGTCCTCAGCCCATTTGTTCTACAGGAGATCATCATGGAGGCTCTACAGAGGTTGAATCCTGCTCACATTCATGTCCACCTACGAACACCTGGCTTCCATCAGCTTGTTCAGCGCTGCCAACAGTCCTTTCTGCAAGTATGAATCCATAGCAAAACTTGTATCAGTCAAAGACAGTTTTGCAAATCAACATCAATATTCAGAATCAATATTAAGAAATAGCTTTGGACAAATAATTTGTTGGTTTAACCGCCTGACCACTGTGAAAAAGTTCATGTCATTGTGATTGATTTTCCCTATATTGTAAGTACAGTGATACCTCTTGATATTATTCATGTAATTGCCCTAATCCACTCCAATGGCTCCAACATTACCCCTTAAGATTTATGAAATTAAAGGAAATATAAGAAAGCCAAAAAATAGAAAATTATTTATTAAGCAATTAATGGAATTGAATGCCTTATTGTCATTATATACAAGTACAATGGGATTTAAAGCTTCATCATAAGTGCACACATCAGTAGTCATAAAAGGATTTATATCCAATAAAAATGACGTGAGGTAGAAAAAAAACTACCATATTTTCACGACTATAAGGCGCACATAAGTCTTAAATTTTCTCCAAAATAGATAGGGCGCCTTATAATCCAGTGCACTTTATATATGGACCAATACTAAAATTGTTATCACGATAAAATAAAATAAATCAGTCGATAGGGTACACCATCCTCTACAGCTCTCACAACTACGGCAAGCATCCCCCAACTCTACTATTTTCCCCGTAGAAAAAGTACTGCGCAGTGACTGCTGGGATATGTAGTTCTTTTGTCAATACACCCAATGGATTGTGGCCTGTATACATCGACATCAACACAGCTTTACGAAGGGTGGCAGGCAGCGCCGGGCTAGTTATGCTAGCTACTAGCTAGCTACTATTTGCGAATGGATTCTGGCCTGTATACATCAACATCAACACAGCTTTACGAAGGGTGGCAGGCAGCGCCGGGCTAGTTACACTAGCTAGTAGCTAGCTACTATTTGCGAATGGATTGTGGCCTGTATACATCGACATCAACACGCCGGGCTAGTTACGCTAGCTACGCTGGACATCGGCATCAACACAGCTTTACCAAGGGTGGCAGGCAGCGCTGGGCTAGTTACGCTAGCTACTATTTGCGAATAGATTGTGGCCGCCTGGACGAAGGTATAAAACTTCGGACACAGAAAATGAGGACTTTGATGGATTTGTGGGTGATGATGATGTGAGTACATTGTAAAATGGCTAAATAAAGTACAACCGAACTCAGTTTTGCTTCCGTTGCCTTTTTAAAAAGGTGTTTTTAGCGTGTGGGTGTAGTGTGTATGTTTAAGCTGGTGTATGTTTTGCCATGCCTGGCTGCGTCTATAAAAACGGTGCGTCCTTTGTGTGTGTGAAATATAGAAATAGCACTCGTTATTTACACTGCGGCTAAAAATACGATGCGCTGTATAGTCGTGAAAATACGGTAACTGAAGTGGTTAGCAGCATGTGAAATAGTTATGGAGTTTTAGTGCAAGTATGAAAGTGCGAAATAAAAATTTACAGTGCTAAGATTGAAGTAAAAGTCTGAGAGTATTCCTTATTGATGTGCATCTGGCAGCGTTATGGCATTTTACATATATACCGTATTTATTCGAAAATAACGCACAAAATTTTGTACCAAAAAACTGAAGGTACACGGTCGATTGGTCGCCGGTCTTTTGGTCGCCGGTCTTTTGGCCGCCGGTCTTTTGGTCGCGGTCTTTTGGTCGCCCAGACGTTTGGTCGCCCGAATTTGCTTTGTCTTCTTTTTAATAAATTAATTTTACTTATTGCCTTTTATTTTAATGTCAAAGTTCCGGGCTAAAAGTATACTAAGACTTTTATTTGTTTGATAAAAATGACCATCTAAAGTATTTCAACATTGCAAGTTCTCCCAGAGAGAATGAAGGTTCATTGGACGCCTATAACAGTCGACAGCAGCCGATGTGTTAAATGAGTGCTCTTATTTCTCCCAGAGAGAATGAAGGTTACTAGAATTTGTAAGTTTTACTGCTTCAATAAAAACACCATCTGTGAATTTGCTTTGTCTTCTTTTTAATAAATTAATTTTATTTATTGCCTTTATTTTAATGTCAAAGTTCCGGGCTAAAAGTATACTAAGACTTTTATTTGTTTGATAAAAATGACCATCTAAAGTATTTCAACATTGCAAGTTCTCCCACAGAGAATGAAGGTAATGAGTGCTCTTATTTCTCCTAGAGAGAATGAAGGTTGCTAGACTTTGTAAGTTTTACTGATCTGTGAATTTGCTTTGTCTTCTTTTTAATAAATTGACAGTTTAATAAATTGACAGTAGATGGCAGCAGCAATGTGTTAGATATTAAACTCTAAACTCTCCCTCTCTCTGTCATCATTTGGGCGTCCAAACCGCGACCAAAAGACCGGCGACCAAAAGTCCGGACGACCAAAGGTTCGGGCGCCCAAAAGACCGGCGACCAGACGACCGCACACGAAACTGAAGCAAAGTCGGGTACACGTTATACATGGATCGTGGTGAAACACTGCCCTCCGCCGGTGAAAAAGTCCCCTCGGCAGCCATTGCCTGTGCTGGACCTTCTTGACGAGTGTTATGGTGTGTGCTGCCCAAGTGAGGTGAGCAAAGATATGGACCCCCAAGAATTTAAAAGTCTCCATTCGCGCCACACATTCACGTTGATATATAGGGGGGAGCAGCCTTGTTCCGTCGAAAGTCAAGGATGAGTTGCCTGATTTTGGAAATGTTCAGCATCAAGTTGTTGAGAGTGCACCACCATGATGTTGTCAGGGTGGGGTCTCGTGGGTCTACAGTCGTCTGTGTAGAGCGAGTAAAGTAGTGGACTCAGGACACAGCCTTGGGGCTGAGTGCGCAGGCAGATGAGAGGTGGTGACTCAGTTTCACGTACTGGGATCGATTGACCAGAAAGTCCTTAATCCAGCATGTAGAGGGTGGGGGCCACAGGATGGCCAATTTGGGGAAAAGAATGTCCAGTATTTTTGTGTTAAAGGCTGGGCTGTAGTTGATGAAGAGCATTCTGACATAGCTCCCTCTTTTCCCAAGGTGGCTCAATGCAGCGTGGAGGGCGGTGGTAATTGCATCTTCGGTGGATCTATTTGTATTTTTTTCTTAATTACATTTTTCATTCTTTCCCATATATTTAATCTACAATAAAATGTATTTTATGGCAGTAGAATCATGCCAAAACTAAAAAGAGAACAAAACATGTTTTGCAAATGAAATGTCTTTAAAAAGAAAAAAAAAGTGTGTTTTACAAGTGTTGTGTCTTTGAAAAGTGAAAAAAGTGGTTTGCAAACAAAACTTCTCTCATGTCATCTCATTTTTTGAACCGCTTTTTCCTCATTAAGGTCGCGGGGGGTCCTGGAGCCACCCTATCTGACTCCGGGCCAGAGGCGGGGACACCCACAATCGGTGGCCAGCCTATCGCAGGGCACAAGGAGATGGATGAGCATGCACACTTGTAGACTGTCCAATCAGCCTACCATGCATGGTTTGTGAATGCGGGAGGAAACCGGAGTACCCGGGGGAAACCCACGCAGGCCCGGGGAGAACTTGCAAACTCCACACAGGTGGAGCGACCTGGATTTGAACCAAGGACCCCAGAGCTGTGAGGCCGACGCGCTAACCACTCGCGCCAACCACTCGCGCCAACCACTCGCGCCAACCACTCGCGCCAACCACTCGCGCCAACCACTCGCACCAACGGTCCGTCTCCAAACAAAACGTGTCTTTCAAAAAAGATAAAAATGTGGTTTGGAAATAAAGAGTGCTCTCTTACGAATCGAATTGCATTTTTGTTTACAGAGCTTTTTTTATTATTATTTTGTGGAGGGAATTGCTTGCTCTTGCAGATCAACGTGCTTTCTCTTTTTTAGTAGTTACATGAGATGCCAGTAATCCCACTTCCCAAAAGCAAATGGCGAGATAGTATGAGAACATGTGAAAACCGGAAATTCTACTGCAGATTTATACATCTGCTCCAGAGCCATGGAGTTCTGAAACTCCCATAGTCTCATTATACAATTTTACTTCCGGAATATAAGGCCTCGAATAGTTACAAACATGATTTTGACGAGAACGGGCGCCTATTCGTTTGAAGTATATTTGGAGATAATTTGATTCATTTAGAATTTTCGACTTTCTATATTTTATGAGTGTCATGTTTTGTTAGGGTTTGTTGGTTGGGTGTGGTTCCTTGTGTGTCCTGTCCGTGCGATTGTATATAAGTTTTCCCTGCTGTTTCTTTTCTGTCTCTCCTTCCCTTGTTTGACAAACATGTTTGTGATTGTCATCAACTGTGTATTTAAACCCCATGTTTTTGTTCAATAGCGTGCCAGTATTTTTTGTCTACGATTATATCGTCTCATCGGTGTGCATCTCCCTGTCTGTGTTTTTCCCGTTCAGTTTGGTTCTGTGTTATTTTTTTCCAGTGTTAGGTTTGTAAGCTTTTGTTTTCTCCGCTTTTGAGTCTGAGTCGCTCTGACGCGCAGTTCTGGCTAGTTGATCTCAAGTGCCAGTTCCTGCTAGCCGCTCTCAAGCGCCAGTTGCTGCCAGTTGGTACTAGTCCCTCTAAAGCGCAGTCTCCTGCTAGTCCAGGGGTGGCCAACTCCAGTCCTCGAGAGCCACAATCCGGTCTGTTTTCCATAGCTCCCTCCACCAACACACCTGAATCAAATAATCAACTCATCAGCAAGCTGTCCAGAAGCTTGATACCAATCACGATGATTTGATTCAGGTGTGTTGGTGGAGGGAGATATGGAAAACAGAGCGGATAACGGCTCTCGAGGACCGGACTTGGCCACCCCTGTGCTAGTCCCTCCCAAGTGCCGTCTTGTCGCTTGTCAGTGTCTTGTTTTGTTGGGGTTTGGAGGTTGGGTGTGTTTCCTTGTGTCCTGTCAGCCTCATTCTATATGAGTTTCACCTGCTGTGTCTTTTCTGGCTCTCCTTCCCTTGTGTGACCAGGTGTTTGGGATTGTCATCAACACTGTTCCCTCTAAGCTGCGCGCGTGCGCAATTGCGCACTACTCTCGTCTTCTCTGCGCAGCAGCAATCCTATGGCGCGCAGTAAAAAAAAAAAACGGATTTTTTTTTTTTTTTTTTTTTTACCCCTTTCTTCATGATGGCGCCGTTTAAGCGGCAGCCAGTGGCAGTAGCTCTGTCCACTTATGTTTTTCGTGTTTTACAGCATGTTTTACATGAAAAATTAGAGGGAACATTGACATGCACCTGCTTGTGGCAGGTGTGATACTGGTGTGCCCATAGCGAGCAATGATGATGTCGTGACCGGATGATTCGCCTAAAGACGTTTCGCCGACGGACGTTTGACAGACGGACAGGTCGCCGAATGAACGTTCGTTCAAACAGCGTTTAATGATTAAATACAAATACTAGTATTTGTTAGTTTAATAATTAAATAATTATATTAGTTTAATAATTAAATAATTAAACGCTGTTTTCAGTTGGATTTGACCGAATTTGAGAGCATTTTGAGCCGTTTGGCGAATGGACGTATATGGACATTTTTTTGCCAACATCGCGACATCATCGCGACATTTTACCGAGGAATTCACTTCCCTGGGCTCGGTTCTAATGTCCAAAGAGCTCCAGTATTTGTATTTAATCATTAAACGCTGTTTTCGGCTGGATTTGACCGAATTTGAGAGCATTTTGAGCCGTTTGGCGAATGGACGTATATAGACGTTTTTTTGCCTCCATCGCGATATCATCACGACATTTTACCGAGGAATTCACTTCCCTGGGCTCGGTTCTAATGTCCAAAGAGCTCCAGTATTTGTATTTAATCATTAAACGCTGTTTTCGGCTGGATTTGACCGAATTTGAGAGCATTTTGAGCCGTTTGGCGAATGGACGTATATAGACGTTTTTTTGCCACCATCGCGATATCATCACAACATTTTACCGAGGAATTCACTTCCCTGGGCTCGGTTCTAATGTCCAAAGAGCTCCAGTATTTGTATTTAATCATTAAATGCTGTTTTGGGATGGATTTGACCCGATTGCTGTCATTTTACGGCTCGGTTCTGCTACATCTGCCCGCCCAAGAGTGCTTATTCCCGGGCTGCCATTGATGGTAGACTAACATTGATTTTTACTATAATTTGGACAACACCGGCGGCGGGCCGGATTAAAAATCCTAACGGGCCGAGGTTGAAAAACTTGTACACACACGATCCGGGGGCGGGGCGAGCGCGCGAATCCCGTTTCGGCGAAACCTCCGTTCGGCCGAATGAACGTTCGGCGGAACGTCCATTCGGCGACCTGCCCGTCTGTCAAACCTCCGTCGGCGAAACGTCTTTAGGCGAATCATCCGAGTACCGATGATGTCGCTCACACTGGTATTCAGTGCACTCAGGGAGGTTGACTTTCTGCTCAGACCAACGAAAAATTAGAGGGAACATTGGTCATCAACCATTGTCTGTGTATTTTAGCCCTTTGTTTTTCGTCAGTGTGCAAGTATTTTCTGTCTACGCTTATGTCCACGGATATATTGATTTATTTAATTACCTAATGCAAATTTTAAACTTTTAATATTATATCAGAGGCCCTTTGTGATGCATACATGTAGGGTAATGTTGAAATTTAGTGTCCCAGGATGATGACGTGCGAAAGCGCAGTGAGCAATAAAGCTGTTCGGGGTTCTGTGAAGTTTGTTGTTGTTGTGCAGGCTGCGATAAAGGGCCAAATGGCTGGGCCCAATGGAGTACAAGTCCCATAGTTTTTGTCCCACACAAAGAGTGTGTTACACCCATGCAGACGGTTCAATACATTAGTATTGGTCGATGACCAGCTTTCAAATTGCTGGTTAGCTTGACTATTATAAGTGGATTACTTCGTGTATTGTTTACATCCAAATGTTTTATACATTTATATGGGTATTAATTATCACATATTTGCATATATACTGTGAATAATGACACAGTTGAACATCACAGAACTTCCTGCTGTGTTCGTTTAATCCACAATCTTCACGTTTTGCTTCATCTATTTTCAGAATACCAGAAGAGGATGCCCCCACTGACTAAAAATAAAATATCACAATGCATACACGCATTTGTTCTTGTTCTTGCAACAATTATTCAATAAAAACGATTTTATTTATCAGTGTAATGATGAAAGACACATTATGAAAATTAAGGCTTCGTCTTGAAAATGTTTATGTTTGGTCAAATCTTGCTTCAATAGAAATTGGCTGTTAAATGAGCTCCTGCTACTCTGCTTTTCAATCATTCCTAGACCACGGGTAAGTAAATCATGGGCATCTAGACAGTTAGAAATATAATTATTTTGTGGTTAAAAAAATCTTTTTCTTCAATCGTTTGTATTCAAACAAGATTTCTAATGGTAATTGAAAGCAGGTGTAATTGGAGCAGAGTGCATTTTCAGGTTTTCATGTGTTCTCACATTTTTTCCTTCCTTTTCACGTGTTCTCATCCTAGTGGCCTTTGAAAAAGCGCCATCTGTTGTTAGGTATACGTCATGTAACTACAGTCAAGAGAAAGCTCTTTGGTCTGCCAGTGCAAGTGATTTGGTCTGCTAACCCTAACTTGCTTCGCTCTGGAAGAGAAAGTGCTTCGCTCCACAAGAGCATAAAAAATATCTATGTAAACAAAAGCCATCAGGTTTCTAAGAGAGCACTCGTAGCCTATTTTTTTATGTTGTTTTTTAATTTGCAAACTACTCTTTTATCTTTTTGAAATGCACACTTTCTTTGCAAAACACGTTTTGTTCTTGCTTTAGTTTTGGCATGTTTCTACCTCCATAGTTTTTCCTTTTACATAGCAAGAGTGGCACAAATGCAGCATAAGCTAAATGCTGTTTTACACTATCCATAGCAGCACACAGTTTTTCGCTCAAGATTCATTCATTGTGTATGTGGGAGGCAGTGTTTCCAGCGGCACTGACTCCTTGTGACCATATCGTGGTAATTTGTCAATGTACCGTATTTTCTCGCAAATA
Source organism: Stigmatopora argus (assembly GCF_051989625.1). Lineage (NCBI taxonomy): Eukaryota > Metazoa > Chordata > Actinopteri > Syngnathiformes > Syngnathidae > Stigmatopora > Stigmatopora argus. The sequence goes on along the minus strand of NC_135397.1, from coordinate 18,056,585 downwards.
AGCCATATTTGTTGCTCACCGACTGAATCCAGGGTACGGCTTATATGCGCATAAATTAGACTAGACATGCACCAAACTGCAAGAAGACAAAGACGAAACGCCATAACGCAAGATATGCGGCCAATACGGTCATTTATTTCAAAATAGAGAAAAGATAAACAGATAAAACACTAAACAAAATTTATTTTGACGTCAGTGAATGAAATTCAAGAAAAAAACATATCTTGCATAAACCGTATAAAAACTCACTCACTTTTGCCTGCCACTGCTCGCTCAGGGCGTCGCCATCTTACCGTAGTTAAATGTGCTCTGACTGGCCAGATACGAGTAGCCTTGATAGATGTGTTCATAGTGTTTACCATGTCAGCACATCCCAATAGTTGTTAAGGCTGGTCGAAGGTCTTGCGATCGATCGTTAAAATATCAGCCTTGATACCTGCGTAATGTATATCTCATGCTATTATTGGACCCATAGACTTGGTGAACACCAGACCGCTATGGACACACTACTTGGTTGAACTACTCACATTTCTTCCTTTTTAAATTTGTCTACGTGCAGGCAACACCCTTTCAGAACACAGAAAGGAAATGATTGTCATTTGTGACCATGAAAAAAAAAAAATCTGTTTTGATATTTTTTCTTTTTATTTCTTGTTCGAAAGTGACAACTATTGCGGCAATATGAACCATCGAAAGAATTAAGTTATCTCGACATTAGAACCAATATGGCCGCTACAACATCTTAAAATTCTGGTAAGAAAATTCTAATTTCTGTCATTTAAAAGCATCAGGTTCTCGTCAAGATAGACTTTCTTTTTTCAAATTGAATAATTTGATATTTTGCATTATAAAGACAAGCATATTAACTTCCTTAGGATATTGACCCAAATGATCTGCAATCCAGCAGACGATCCTTTGGGTTCATACAGTATCTCAGAAATACCAAGTGCGATGATTTTTCTTGATTTTCCCTTCAAAGTAACATATTTGTACTCCCTATTAAAACCATGAATGTGGAGGTGAAAATTGTGAATCAGGTGGCATCTTATACGAGAGAAATTGTAAAATTCAATGATTTTAAGGAAATTTTAAGGGTATGTCTTATACGCGGAGGCAGATTATATGTGAGGAAATACGGTATTTTGGATTGGATTGGATAACTTTATTCATCCCGTATTCGGGAAATTTCATTGTCACAGTAGTGTCGTGGAGGGGCGGATCCTGATATGCTGAGTTGTTCTATTTCATAGTGGTAAACTCTGAGCACATCCAATAGTGTCCATGGTCAGGAACACTTTGATGTATGCACGTTCTTCAACATTCCCATGATTTTGGACACTAAGAATGTGGCTAACAAACTAACATGGCTAAATTGACAAAAAAACGTTGCTATCTATATGCGTTGTACGATTCTAGGGCCATTAATAATTTGTAGAGATGGCACCTAGAAAGTCCACACGTTTTGTGCAGATAATGCACCCAATGGCGCAGCAACATTCAACAACTTTCATACCGCAACAATACCATGTAATGTGACCAACCGTTTTTTTAAGCACAGAACATAGACATACCTAAGATTCTTAAACAACATGGATTAATGTGCTTCAGAGTATCTTCCTTACCATTTGGCTTTTTGCCAGAAATGACTTAAATCAAACAATAGAATGACACACAGTATATTAAAAATGAGATTATACTGCACAAAGATATATCCAATTAAAATATAGCTGTTTTGGGTGTTCACTTGGTCTGTCAGACTGTAATCCGTGAGACATTAACAATTTGGTCAGTAATGCAAACATTTACTAATGACAAACAAGGAAATAAATCAGCATTTTTATTAACAATAGTTTACTCAGCCTTGTTCTGAAAAGCACTACATTATGTGTGAAGTAAAAATTTTGAAGCCAAATACAGAAGAAGCAGACAAAAGAAAAAGTAGACAAAAACGTTCTCTCTGCCTTGTGAAATGCGAACTGTAAGCCAAGACCGTAATGTTAGTGTTGTCTCTTGTCCCCGTTCCTACAACGACACGTGCTCGTTTTCTGTTCTGGAAGGAAGACAGACATGCAAGACATTCGAGACTCAAAGTGGTCCAATAATCTCCACAGGAGCTTTATTGCAAGAACCACACCTCTTCGAAATTGGACCCCAGTTTATATATCCTTTTCTTTTGGGATGATAACAAAGCTCTAAAGTCGTAAAGAATTTTTTATCACTTTTCAGTCCAAATAAAATCTACATTTAAATGTAACATTATTTACTATAATAACATTAACTCATGATGATTGCGGTAATAACCTCTTGGGCCTTGGTCCACTTATTCTGGTCTCCAGTCTCATTGAACCGTTATAACTGTAATTTTGTGAGTTAGCAAATCAGTTGAATATATTTTCACACTTTGCGCAGGCGAGAAAACACTTGTTTCATTATTTTTCAAGTATAATCATTGTGATTAGGCAATGTTTACCTTCTCATTTCCCATCTCATTTTCTGAAACGCTTTATCCTCGTTAGGGTTGGGGGGTTGCTGGAGCCAATCCCAGCTGTCTCCGGGCCAGAGGCGGGGGACACCCTGAATCTGTGGCCAGCCAATCGCAGGACACAAGGAGACGGACAACCATGCACACTCACACCCATACCTAGGGGCAATTTAGTCCAATCAGCCTACCATGCATGTTTTTGCAATGTGGGAGGAAACCGGAGTACTCGGAGGAAACCCACACATGCAAACTCCACACAGATGAACATGACCTGGATTTGAACCCAGGAACCCAGAGCTGTGAGTCCGCTAACCACTCGCACCACCGGGCCGCCCGCAATGTTTACCTTATCTGATGGAAATAATTACACCCATTTCTAAAACTAATGACTCTGTGGAATCCACAAGTGCAGGGGTGGCGAGCACGCGGCTTTTGAGCCGTATGCAGCTTCCGGCCAAAATGAATGTGGCTCTTTGCTTCTTATCATATTTTGTATATACTGTGGCTCCTCGACTCGTTTCATGTTTCTCTTATATTATTCTCTTTTAAAACACTCAAATTCATCAGGGCCCAAAAGCAAATAAATTATATTGTAAAAAAACATTTTTGGGCAGATTGGATTTTTTTATGTTGCTTCTGACGTAAGGGAATGCCAATCATCTCCTGGTTACGTCTAATGCAGGATTTTAATTGTGTGAGTGAGTGAGTGAGTGAGTGAGTGAGTGAGTGAGTGAGTGAGTGAGTGAGTGAGTGAGTGAGTGAGTGAGTGAGTGAGTGAGTGAGTGAGTGAGTGAGTGAGTGAGTGAGTGAGTGAGTGAGTGAGTGAGTGAGTGAGTGAGTGAGTGAGTGAGTGAGTGAGTGAGTGAGTGAGTGAGTGAGTGAGTGAGTGAGTGAGTGAGTGAGTGAGTGAGTGAGTGAGTGAGTGAGTGAGTGAGTGAGTGAGTGAGTGAGTGAGTGAGTGAGTGAGTGAGTGAGTGAGTGAGTGAGTGAGTGAGTGAGTGAGTGAGTGAGTGAGTGAGTGAGTGAGTGAGTGAGTGAGTGAGTGAGTGAGTGAGTGAGTGAGTGAGTGAGTGAGTGAGTGAGTGAGTGAGTGAGTGAGTGAGTGAGTGAGTGAGTGAGTGAGTGAGTGAGTGAGTGAGTGAGTGAGTGAGTGAGTGAGCGAGCGAGCGAGCGAGCGAGCGTGCGTCTGTTTTAGCAGTTCACTGCGTGGTGTGGCTCTGACTCTCACAGTTTATTATTTTTGGATTTTATGTCTATCGTGTTCGCCACCCCTGCACAAATGCATTAAATTAGACTTAATAATTATCCATCTTTTAAATCATTTAACAATGAATTCTTTATTATCAACTCTTGTATAATTTCTTAATGCAGCAACTTTAATTTCGCCAACCCATGAGAGCAAACTATTAGTTTTGCATGTTTGTTTGTTTGTTTTTATTCAGAAGGCAGGTTGGAATGTATACACTATGGTGGCCAGTCATAGTGCGACATTTTTCTCCAGCCTTGTCTATTTTTCCCAAAATTGTTTTAATATCCAACTTCTAGTTCTTTAATTTCAATTTTCTTCACCACAGTAACCAATCAATCAGTCAAATGTTTAAACATTGTTTAATTTAATGAGTATGTGGTGCCGTATTTCATGGACATTCCAGAATGAGAAAATGACAATACATACTGTGAAATTTTATTCTAGCATATTTTCATTTTCTTTTAAATTGAGGTATAAATATGCTAACTTTGATCTTATATTATAATCCTTTTCATTGCCAATTCAATGGCTCTTCATCACAAGTTCTATTTCATTGATCAGTTTTTTTTCCAATCTTGCTCTTAGTTTTTCTCATCAGTTGTCACTGGAGAAGGACTAACACACCCCCCTGGGTACAACACCCAGCGATAACCAGCAAGGGCCCCATATTGAAAATAGGGGTCAACAAGAGTCTGCACACCCCAATTTGAAGCAATCCTCTTTGTCTATTCAGAGTCTCAAATTGAGGCAGAAATGGTGTATGCGTGCGTGGCAGAGCTTGCTCGCCAATACGAGAGGAGTATACTACTTCCCGTTGGCAAGTGGCCGTGTGTTATCCTATTGTGAGGACATTTGTGTGCATCATTTTCGGAATATTTGGAAGGGAAGACAAAAGCAAACAATCCTCGATAGGTTCCTTTTAAAAACTGCAACTAAAAGTCAGGGTAGAGGCGGGGCAAATAGAGCCAACCCAGGAGAAGAAAGGTATAAAAATTTAAAACAAAATTAGAATTAAGTTTAGTGTAAGGTTGGATTAAACTTATTTTTGTTGCCGTGCAAAAAGTCTCTCTCTGTCCCTCTCTCTCCCCTCTGCAAAATCTGTCTAATTTTAGTACTATTAAACGTCATAACCACTAGTGATTTGTTGCTCTGTTAATAGACGGTGAATTCCATTCCAATATCCAGTTTTTTGGAGCGTTTTTTTTCAGAGGGTTGTAACGAATTAATTTGTTTTTAGTTCATTTCTATGGGAAACGTTAATTTGAGATACGAGTAAATCGATATACGACCTCAGTTCCGCAGCGCATTAACTCATATCTCAAGGTACCACTGTATTTAACAGTATTGTTCCAGTTCAGGCATTTGTGTTTCTTTAATATCTGACAGTGGTAGTGTGTTTTTGGCTTTCTCTCCAATACTTTCAAAGCCTGTTTATAAACGGTTTCAATTGGTTTTAGTGTTGTTTTGCAGGCCAATGAACAACAGCAGTTTTTTTTATCTGTCATTTGAAAGCTAGTTTAGAGTCAAGAGGGATTCCTAGGTATTTAAATTCTTGGACTACATTGATTGTTTTTCCTGCAGGATGGGGAGCGAGCTCGAACAGCTGTGAACCGCTCACAGTTGTCCTTGCAACTCTCTCTGAATGAACAGTGGGTCAGTCTTTATATAGGAAAACAGGGCATAGTATGGTTTCTATGACAACGACCAAACTCTGGGCAAAGTCTGATTAATCAGTGGCAGGTCTCCATGACAACGACCAAACTTTGGGCAAAGTCTGATTAATCAGTGACAAGTCTCCATGGCAACGACCAAACTTTGGGCAAAGTCCGGTTAATCAGTGTCAAGTCTCCATGACAACGACCAAACTCGGGGCAAGTTTCTTATGACATCGATGTTTCCATACTTACAAAAACTGATACAATATGAACACGCAATTGCCAAGCGACTTTGTCATTTTATCTTACAATCTTATCTTACAGTTTTCTCTGAGTACTCCGTTTTCCTCCCACATCACAAAAAGATGCATTGTAGGCTGATTCAAGGTTTGATCAAAACTGAGAAGCAGGGTAAACAACAGGTTAGGATAACAAGCACGAGAGCAATAACAGTTACAAACGGTACTAGGGATTTCAAAAGAGTCTGTGTCCATGAGCCTGAGAGGAACCAGTCAAGCCATCCTCGTTGTGGAACCGGATCTCCGGTCACAGCGCTCTGCATGTTCCTCATAGCCTGCAGGGCATCATGGACCGAGCATGACGCGCCGGCAGGGATGAAGTCGCAGCATGAGTCTCCTACCATGGCACACACACCGCCCCGCTGGGCGACCACTCCGTCAAGAGCAAGGCGGCCCAGGACAATCACCTGGGCCATGGCGGCTACCCGGGCCTCTCGGCCTTGCTGCAGCCTGGACTGACGCGCCGACACAGTCAATGGTCTCCAGACGCAGGGCGTTCCTTGCCGCTCCCACCCAGGGGAACAGAGCCATCAGGATTTTGGAGGAGACTGACCAGTGTTTGTGTTTGAGGGGGACATTCGAGCCCCACACTGGATCATGGTTGTGAGCTCCAACACTCGTTCATCAGCTTTGACGGTGATGGCCAACTTGGTGAAGTTAGCGGTCAATATCACACGGTGAGGTCCGTCCCAACTTGGAGATGACCAGCACTTTCTTTTTATCACCTTGACCAGGTCACCTGGGGACAGGACCTCCTGTGTGGGAGACCGAGAAGATGTCGGCAGATCATTTGCATTTATCACAGTTCTTTCTTGGAACATTTTGCATAATCACTAAGTGAGAGAATCCGCTTCTCCTCTCTCCTCCACCACCAGTCTGAGTCTTACTGTTCCATTGGTTCTTTCAACGAGTCCAGCACTTTGGGGGCGGCAGGTGCAATGATACCTCAGGTCGATTGCAAGATGCCGTCCCATAGCTTGCATCACGCGGCTCACGAAGCGAGCACCACCATCACTCCAAATGACACGTGGTATTCCATGGCTTGGAATGATCCTTTTGCATATGGCTTTTGCGACTGCCCTGGCGTCCGCTTTCTTGGATGGGCATATCTCAACCCACTTGGTCAATGACCACCAGACAGTACCTGTATATGCCACCTTGGTTCAGCTCGATGAAATCCATGTTCAGAACCTCGAAGGGATATGTCCTTGTTTGCCTTGTTCCGCGCTTGGGTCGTTCATTGCCTTGAGAGTTGTGTCTATAGCAGGTGAGACAGTTTCTGCAAAAAAAATTAAAGTAGGTTTGGGGACCTCTGGGACTATACTATCCCTCCTCTTGAGACATGGCTCCTCCCATGGCTCAATTTGACAATCACTTCAAAAAATAATTGTGGAACGCATGGCTTGTTTGCATAGAGGCCGTTCTTGTGTTGAGTGGCTCTTTCTGTTTCCGATTGTAGTTTCTCTTTTTCTGGTCGTTTATTTTAACCCTTTGTAGGAAGGTTTAGTCTCAATTGAAACGCTTTCACCTTTTTTTGCATATGGAGACAATAAAACCAATATAAAAGAGTTCCCTATGGTTTTATGGCATTGCTTGCTGAGCAATAATCTTTCCAATCAATATTGGAGTGGTTGCCGTTTTGTTTTATTACGTCAGAAAGTTTATCTCACCTGTCTCCTCAAACGTTTCAACTGAGAGAACCTTCTTACAGTGCAAAAGGTGGATCCATATCCCCCTCTCGGCTATTTTCACGTCTGCTGGTTGGTCAGCAACACCTGGTATGGACGTTCCCACTTTAAGGCACCACCTGGCACCACCGTTGGTCCATTTCCTGTTGAGAAGCACAGTCTCCCTCTGCCAACCCAAATTCAATGCATTTCCTTAAAGATTTTTTTTTCTTTTTCAGTGCCCCAAATTCAATTTCGCAGAGCAGATTATTTGTTCCTCCACGTCAAGTTTGACATTTGGAGTACTGCTGCTGCATTTTCATCAAACATTTTCATTTGAGGAAATATTTTTCCATAATTTGTCGCTGCCATCCCTGAAAAAGGGCTTATTGGCGATTTCATAAATCGATTTCAAATTTCTAAATCCTTTTTCACCTTGATATCTAACCGGTTGATTATATCTCGGTGGCCAGCCAATCAAAAATACAAGAAGACAGACAACCATTCATGCACAAACTTATAATGAAACATCAATGGTCTGCAAATTTGCTGTCCTATCAGCAATAATCATTCCCAAAGGAAATAGGTCGACGTAATTTGGTTGACATCAATTGTTCGATGCTTATGCAATCCGTAATATCATTAATATTCTAATAGTCATTAATATGACCCACGCCAAAGCATATTTCACCCTCTCAGAACAAACCAGGGAAATTATGCCTATCCTAAGTCAATTATTGTATCTAAACCAGCCAGGTACAATTTGGGTGCCATTATCACTATAAATCAATGATTCTTTGGAATTCCATATCGTGCACTTTGTTGTATTTTTCCAATCTCTCTGTCACTCTCTTTCTCTCTCTCTGTCACTCTCTTTCTCTCTCTCTCTGCCTCTCTCTCTGTCACAATCTCTCTCTGTCTCTCTCTCTGTCACACCTTCAGCTGCTTTCCCCAAACTTTCTATGCACTTACAATATTTTTTTCTTCATGCTTACAAAACTCTTTTCTATTCACTTACCAAAATCTTTTCTATTCACTTACCAAAAATCTTTTCTTCAACAATTCCCTTTTACGTTCATCAAACATTCCACATCCTTCAAACTGGGACAGAAACCATGCCTCTCACCCTTCGCGGCAGACACAGGCAACCCCCCACACTACGCATCGGCACATACCCCACATCTGGCAACCCTCCGATCTCCATTCTGAAGTCTGGCAACAAACCCATCTCCCTTGTCACTTTCCGACCCATATTAATCACTTACTTAATAGTTTACACAACAATTCTATTCTAAATTTACAGAAATTGATCTCTACTTCGTGATTCACCCAATATCTCTGAATACACCAAGACCACAAGTCCCTGACTTTGTCTTAGCAGAGTCCCTGACTCTATTAACACACCAACACTATAAGTCCCTGACTTATTCTTAGCGGAGTCCCGGACTCTATTCTTGTTCTACCTACGTTGGTCCCAGACCACAAACTATAATGTTCTACATATGTTGGTCCCAGACCACAAACTTTTATGTTCTACGTACGTTGGTCCCAGACCACAAACTATTATGTTCTACGTAAGTTGGTCCCAGACCACAAACTGTTAATACTACTACAGTGATAATACTCATTCAAATTATCACACTTCACGGAGACAGAAATCAAAGGGTGAACTCATGATCTTTCTCGTTCCGAACCTGCCCTAGTTCGGGGGACTTGTCACCAGATCACCGGAGCGGCGAGGGAACGTCCGTTGGGTTGACCCTTTCAATGGAGGATGCTGTCGTTGTGCTCCGTCGTCGCTCCGGCAATTGATGGCTGTTGGGTCCTGGGTTTCGGCACCAAAGTATGATAGATCTGAAAATACAACTTCAGAAACAGGTTAAGAACGAGTGAGATCAATTTAATAGGAAATAGGTTTATTACCGGACTGCAGGATGGGGAGACAGCTCGAACAGCTGTGAACCGCTCACAGTCTGCTGTCCTTGCAACTCTATCTGAATGAACAGTGGGTCAGTCTTTATATAGGAAAACAGGGCATAGTATGGTTTCTATGACAACGACCAAACTCTGGGCAAAGTCTGATTAATCAGTGGCAGGTCTCCATGACAACGACCAAACTTTGGGCAAAGTCTGATTAATCAGTGACAAGTCTCCATGGCAATGACCAAACTTTGGGCGAAGTCCGGTTAATCAGTGTCAAGTCTCCATGACAACGACCAAACTCGGGGCAAGTTTCTTATGACATCGATGTTTCCATACTTACAAAAACTGATACAATATAAACAAGCAATTGCCAAGCGACTTTGTCATTTTATCTTACAATCTTATCTTAGTTTTCTCTGAGTACTCCGTTTTCCTCCCACATCACAAAAAGATACATTGTAGGCTGATTGGACACTCTAAAATTGCCCCTAGGTATGGGTCTGTGTGTGCATGGCTGTCCGTCTCCTTGTGCTCTGCGATCGGCTGGCCACCAATACAGGGTGTCCCCCGCCCCTGGCCCAAAGTCAGCAGGGATAGGCTCCAGCACCCCCTGCGAGTGATAAAGTGGATAAAGCAGTTCAGAAGATGAATGAAAAAATATCTAGGAATAAAAGATTTTCTTAAATGCCATTAGAATATGCACAAATCCGACTTAAATTTTACCTTATTTTACACATCTGTCCTTCTCACTTCTCATTCTCGTTCAAATGACTTTTCTGCTAAACGTGTCACTTGAGATAGTCAAGTTTTCATTTATATGCAATTTTTTCCATGATTTTGCTTTGATTTATTTAATAAGGGATAGCACATATTAATGAACATATTTATATTCATGTAAATCAGGGGTCTCGAACTCAATTTACCTGGGGGCCGCTAGAGGCCGAGTCTGGGTGAGACTGGGCCGCATCAGGATTTTCACAAGAAAAGCACTGATAAAACTTTCCAACGTTATCAAATATCTTTATTTTTTAACAAAAAAAAATGAATTAAATAAATTAACTTAAAGATGAATAAAAAATAAATAAATCATTAATATAAAACCAAATAATACTAATGAGCATACAGTAGATATACACTGGCTGGCTAAGTAGAGAAAATGAATTATTTTTATTCCGTTTCAAATGTCTGTATTAACAGCTCTTTAACCTTTAACTTTCTGAACTTGAATGGAACATTGAACATGAAATATTCTGAACACGGCTTCTTTTGCCTACTCCTTGCTGCTAGAGACCTGGCAGCGCTTCTTCTCACAGTCACATTTGGCTTGAGGGAGGAAGCAGTGGAGACCCTCAGTAGAGCTTGAAGATGCTCATCAGTAAGTCTGGACCTGTACTTGGACTTATTGAAGTTCAAGGTGGAGAAGAGCTTCTCACACAAGTATGTGCTCCCAAAAAGGCACATGGTCCGCTTGAACCTTCGGGAAAGTTCAGGGAAGCTGGGGGTCAACTCTCTCAAAAATTGCCCAAGCTTGTCTGCTTCTCCACTCACCTCCCTGAACTTGGCTTTGAGTGCAGAGTTGCACTGCAGGTCAATGAGCTCCATTTGAAGCTCAGGAGGGGCATCTTGCACATCAAAGGAGAAGGGGTCCGCAAAAATTTGAAATGTGGCTTTGTGTGTCTTGAAGTCTGCAAATCTGTGATCAAATTCCTCCTGTAGCTTCGAAATGGCCTCAACATACTTCTCACCACTGAATGGTGTGCCTCCATCCACGAGAGCCTTGCATGCTGGGAAATGGCAAAGGTTTGTCTGAGAGAGCTGGGCTTTCCATAACACAAGTTTAGTGCAGAATGCTCTCACGTTGTCATAGGCAGCACTGACAAGTTGCCCCTGGCCTTGTAGCTTCTTGTTCAGTACATTAAGCTCATGTGTGATATCAACAAGAAAAGCCAAGTCCATGAGCCATTTGGGATCACTTAGCACAGGATCAATCAACTCACAAACGGCGTAGCTAGCTTTGACTGCTGCATTACTGTCTTTGGTAGCCTTCTTGAAGAGATCCTGTTGCCTCAGAAGACGTGTTTTAAGACTGGCAACCTGGTTGGCTCTCTCATCTCCCTGGTATTTTTCGTACTCCTCAGCATGTCTCATAGTACAATTACGTTTCAAATTGTATTCCTTGTGCACCGCAACTTTTTCAGTGTAAATGAGACACGTCGGGGTGCCCCTGTGTTCAACAAAGAAATATTGCACTCCCCACTTTTCTTGAAACTGTCTGTGCTCATCACCGACCTTTCTCTTCACGGCAGGCTTTGAAAGAGACATCTCTGGGGCTCTGTAATATGTTTTTCCACTTGGAATGAGTCTCGGGTTGATCTTTCACATTCAGTCGCGCGGGTTTGTGGCGCATGTGCACTTTCGCTCTCCGTTTCAATCGCGGAGATGGCTACAGACACTGACACAGGCTGGATCACGGATCATAGCGCCTCATTCAGTTCTATGCTGAGAGCAGCGGAGGAGTGTGCGCGCCGAGCGGAGTGATCGGCCTCACGGCTTCTCCTCCGCCCAGCTAATTGGAGGAATGAATGAGTGAGTGAGCGAGGCACTGGACAGCCCGGCCGATGTCCCGCCCTCCAGAGCCGTATACCTCACCGTGATTGGTTCATTCAGCTCCGAACCAAAGTTCCCTCTAATTTTTTGTTGGTCTGAGCAGAAAGACAACCTCCCTGAACGCACTGAGTACCAGTGTGAGCGACATCATCGGTACTCGGATGATTCGCCTAAAGACGTTTCGCCGACGGACGTTTGACAGACGGGCAGGTCGCCGAATGGACGTTAGGATTTTTAATCCGGCCCGCCGCCGGTGTTGTCCAAATTATAGTAAAAATCAATGTTCGTCTACCATCAATGGCAGTCCGGGAATAAGCACTCTTGGGCAGGCAGATGTAGCAGAACCGAGCCGTAAAATGACAGCAATCGGGTCAAATCCATCCTAAAACAGCATTTAATGATTAAATACAAATACTGGATGATATCGCGATGGAGGCAAAAAAACGTCTATAGACGTCCATTCGCCAAACGGCTCAAAATGCTCTCAAATTCGGTCAAATCCAGCTGAAAACAGCGTTTAATGATTAAATACAAAAACTAGTATTTGTATTTAATCATTAAACTAACAAATACTAGTACGACCTGTCCGTCTGTCAAACGTCCGTCGGCGAAACGTCTTTAGGCGAATCATCCGGTCACGACATCATCATTGCTCGCTATCGGCACACCAGTATCACACCTGCCACAAGCAGGTGCATGTCAATGTTCCCTCTAATTTTTCATGTAAAACATGCTGTAAAACAAGAAAAACATGAGTGGACAGAGCTACTGCCACTGGCTGCCACTTAAACGGCGCCATCATGGGGAAAGGGGTAAAAAAAAAAAAAAAAAAAAAAATTAAAAAAAAAAAAAATCGATCTTTCATATTAAGACGGGGGCCGCAAATTATCGTCCCGCGGGCCGCAGTTGGCCCGCGGGCCGCAAGTTTGAGACCCCTGATGTAAATGAACATATATATGTAAGATTGAAGCCGAGGGCTAATTTCCATTTACTATAGTCCATTGTGTAGGTTGAAGACAAACGATCACATACTAGACACGCACGCACACAACCACACACACAGCAGATTTAGACAGTTCTCACCCGATTTCACCGCTTGTTCTTCTATTTGCACAGTAAAGTAAAAAGGAATGGATTAAGAAATATTAAAATCTAATTAAAAAAAAGATAGAAGGGCTGTAAAACACGAAAAACAAGAGTGGACAGAGCTACTGCCACTGGCTGCCGCGTGAACGGCGCCATCATGCGGGGGGGGGGTGGAAAAATTATGGATTTTATTTTGTGCGCTCCATATGATTTGCTGTGCACGGAGAAGACGACAGTAGTGCGCAATTGCGCACGCGCGCAGCTTAGAGGGAACATTGCCCATACCTATGGGCAATTTAGAGTGTCCAACCAGCCTACCAAGCATGTTTTTAGAATGTGGGTTGTTTACAATTGCCAATGTCTTTGAAAGAAAATGTTTATCAAGGACTTTTGATGTAAGCAGGCCTCTCTTTCAATGTGCCTTGAATTACGAACACCAATAAATTAAATTACAGTCCAAATGACAAGAATCATATTCCAATGCTAACATAAGGATGCTGTGACAGCTGCTCGTTCAGTGATACATTGATCTTTTCAAACATGTGCAGCAATTATGCTACAATTTGGTGCCCTTTTTCTTGCCCTCCTTCTGAACTCAGTATGGAGCAAATTTGAATATTTTATGAGCAGGAGCACAGCTCTCTTGTGTCTTATTAAAGTGCATACATGCACATACAAATGCAACACACTAGAAGCAGTTGAAATGCACATTTGTGGTTATACATTAGGTGCCCGGGAAACACAAATTCTTAGACGTGTTTGTGTTATGGAAATTGTATCTGTGGATGTAAGACACTCATAAAAAAATAAATGAATAATCTTTTCCATTAGGGCGGCCCGGTGGTGCAAGTGGTTAGCGCGTCGGCCTTACAGCTGGGGTCATGAGTTCAAATCCAGGTCACGTCCATCTGTGTGGAGTTTGCATGTTTTCCCCGGGCCTGCGTGGGTTTCTTCCAGGTACTCCGGTTTCCTCCCAAATTCCAAAAACATGAATGGTAGGCTGATTGGACACTCTAAATTGCCCCTAGGTATAGGTGTGAATGTGCATTGTTGTCCGTCTCTCTGTGCCCTGCGATCGGCTGGCCACTGATTCAGGGTGTCCCCCGCCTCTGGCTTGGAGACAGCTGGGATTGGCTCCAGCACCCCCCGTGACCCTAATGAGGATAAAGCAGTTCAGAAAATGAGATGAGAGGAGACTTCCATTTAAAAACAGCCATTTGATGGTTCAGTGGTTCTTCAACCTGACTTGTGGGCAGCATGAGTTCAATTCCAATTCAGTGGCAGTGTGTCTCTATGCTACTGACTGTCAAGCAGTTTAGGTTTAAGAGTTGCGGGGATTGCTGGAGCCTACCCGAGCTGACTGGAAAAAAGCAGGTTCCATCCTAGACTGGTTGCCAGTCACCCAAAGGGTGTAGTGTGGCTTTCATGCCTTATCAATTTCTAGCCGCAACATTCGAGTGCATTTGAGCCCGTGTGTGAGTAGTTTGGAGTTTAAACCAGAAAACAGTATCCAAATAGAGTTGTATTTAGATGCAACTACCCTTGTTTGGATTGGATAACTTTATTCATCCCGTATTTGGGAAATTTCATTGTCACAGTAGCAAGAGGGTGAGAATACAGATACAGGAAAGACATTTTAGACATAAATAGATAGGTAATAAGTAAGTTAATAAATAAATACATGAATAAATATATAAATAAGCGTGTTGCTTAGCACATATATACATACATACACAGATGTACATGTATACATACGGTTGGTCTTAACATTCAGCCATTTCTTTTGTTAAAGAGCCTGATACATGATGGGAGGAAGGATCTTCGGAAGCGCTCCTTCCTGCAAACAGGGTGCAGCAGTCTATTGCTGAAAGAGCTTTGGAGGGACTCCACAAACTCATGCAGGGGGTGGGAGGTGCTGTTCATGATGGATATTGTTGGGTTCACCAATAGATACGCTTTAAGATAAGGAAGACATCGGAGGCATATTCTGCTTTATCTTGCAAGAGAGAATCGGTCCTGACTCGCCTTCCTCCCAGATCACTTTAAAAAATCGAATCCTCTCCTGCCCATTTAATTGCATTACAGTCAAAACAATTAAGGTCATAAATCAAAACAATTACATAAGAGTTAAAACAAGCAAGCATCCATTTTAAAACAATTGCTAGTCTTTTCGGAGGTTGATTCGGTATCGCCACCTGGGCCGAAATCCAAGTCAAAACAATCAAGAGTCCTTCCCGGATCTTCAGTGTGAGGTTGTGACCGTGTGAGAAGTTGAGGTTACAAAACAATTTATGAGTCCTCCCAGATCCGTGTGAGAGGTCGAGGTTTCCAAAGAATTTTGAGTCCAGACGGATAGAGACCTTTCCCTTTGTTTATCACGGTTGCAAGCAGGTGTACTTAAATGACTTTTTTAATGTTACTAAGCTTCATTGCAAGCACATATATATAATGATTATATTTCAAGCAAAGTTATAATAACGATAAACCTAACAGATATCATCCTGGCCAGCATCCTCCTCTCTCCCACTTCCTCCACAGAGTCCAAAGGACAGTCAAGAACAGAGCTGGCCCTCCTGACCAGCTTGTTCAGCCTGTTCTTGTCCCTCTCCGTTCCCCCGCATCCCCAACAGACAACTGCATAAAACACTGTAGATGCCACCACAGTGTCGTAAAAGGTCCTCAGCAGTGTCCTGCACACTCCAAAGGACCGTAGTCTCCTCAGTAGGTGGAGGCAGCTGAGCATTCCTGCGTTCTCGTACTTCCTTGTCTGGGATACCCTGTAGACACGGGCCCATTGTGTTCCTTCCTTTCCATGTCTAATCTGTAAACAGGGGACAATTGTGCTCCTTTATCAGTTTTTGACCTCTCTCAATCGTCCCGTGGTCCAGAGCAGTTCGGTCAAAGGGATTCTCCCACTCACGAAAAACAGACTTGGTGATTTTGTACTGGATATATTTCAGTGTTTACCTTTTAAATCCCAATCTTAGGTATTAAATATTATTCCCTTACAGCAGTATTTAACTTTTTGTTTTATGTATTTTAATATGTTCCCATTTTATATACAAATCTGTTTTAACATTGTAATTTAAGTCCTATACTCTATTAAATTTGGTGCAACGCACGTTGAATCCAATTGACGTCTTCAAACTGTTTTAGAAACAAAAACCTTTTCTGTTTATTTGTTTGACTAAGCTACTGCATTTTATTGTTAGTCAATGTTTGAAAGTGTAGTCGTTTTTGGTAGTACTTGATGCAAAAACCCACTGATATGATCCTCAGTGTGTCTTGTCTTATTCCATGTAAACCTTTCAAGCAACTACCATTTTGTGTCTTTTCTCCCCAGTATATTCATCACAGACTCATCCACTTAACACCTGCTGACTATGATGACTTTATCAACATCATCCGCAGTGCTAGAGGTGCTTTTTGTCTCACACCCGTGGGAGTAATGCAGTTAAACGACATACTTCACAACCTGAAGAGAGGTAAACAAACCAAGGAACTATGGCATCGCATTTCCCTAGAGATGGGAACGTTTTCACCTTGAATAACCTGGCCTGGAAGAATCCATTCGGATCAATAGTCCCACTTGGCTGAGCCAGCCACATTTCGACTGTTTTGAAAGAAATATTTCTTCCACTCCACACACCAGCAACTATGTATAACAAGCACAGCGCAAAGGTTCACTACCAGTTGTTTTTTTTCTATGTCTGGTAAAATGTATGTCTGTCTATTAAATTTTAATATAATATTTAATTGTTGTTTTTGATTCATCTTGAGCAAAAAATAATTGAGAAAAAGCTTGATCTAATTTTAATGTTACTTCCTTTTCAAGAAATGTGTCGGGCGGCCCAGCCGCTGAGTGGTTAGTGCGTCGGCCTCGCATATCTGGGGTCCTGGGTTCGAATTCAGGTCGGTCCACCTGTGTGGAGTTTGCATGTTCTCCCTGGGCCTGTGTGGGTTTTGTCCGGGTACTCCGGTTTCCTGCCACATTCCAAAAACATGCATGGTAGGCCAATTGGACACTCTAAATTGCCCCTAGATATGAGTGTGAGTGTGAATGGTTGTCCATCTCCTCCGTGCCCTGCAATCGGCTGGCCACCGATTCAGGGTCTCCCCACCTGCCCGAAAAGTCAGCTGGGATAGGCTCCACCACTCCCTGCCACCCGGTTCAGAAAATAAATGAATGAAAAAGAAATGTGTTGGGTCTATTGTGTTTTAAAGTTAAGATCATTGTGTTGAGGTAAGAGAATTTTTTTTAATATAAATGTGTATGAATTGCTAAATATTCATGCCTTAAAAAAAAGTTTTTAAAAACTGGAAACTTCACCTTTTGTGGGATGGGTGTTCTTGATGAACTCACCAAAATTACATATAATTTATGATGGGACTGCAATAATTACCTAATGTGATGCCTTCTCAATTAAAGGTGCTATGAAATAGTAAACCATGAAAAGTCAAAGAAAAGGCTTAAATAAATGAAATTATATATTAATTAACCATCCTTTCTCAGCTGCTTCTAATATAATTCTTAACAGAAGATGATTTTACACCCAAAATGAGCTGCAGATTTTTATTTATTTGCTAGCATAGGGTTTCTCTTGTTGCCATGTGACTGATGTGTCAATATGTTCTAGCAGCACTAGAATTGTTTAACTTTTTCGAAACGACCGTTCAAAGGCATTAACAGGCAAAAGCAAGGGAGGAGGACTGTGCATGTATATACATAATGAATGGTGTTGTGACAGTAAAATTATTGACACTCACTGTTCCCCGGATTTAGAGTTATTAGCAATACGATGTAGGCCCTATTATCTACCAAGAGAGCTAAATGTCGTCATAGCAACAGCTATCTACATACCTCCGAATGCTAACGTTACCACGGCACCTAACCTCCTGCTAACGGCTGTAAACAAACAACAGCTTGACCACCCCGATGGCGTTTTTATTGTCGCTGGTGATTTCAACAAGGCGTGTTTAAAGACTTTTACCTAAGTTTATTCAATACGTAAATTGTTATACTAGAGGAGACAAAACTCTTGACCATGTCTATTCTAACATCAAACATGCTTATAAAGCCACTTCCCTCCCTCACCTAGCTGGATCAGATCACCTCTGCCTATCTCTCACCCCCGCTTACACTCCACTCCGGAGGCAAACAACGCCACAAATAAAGATAATAAAAACTTGGCCCGACAACGCACTCTCTCAGCTGCAGGACTGTTTTTCCCGCACCAACTGGGAACTTTTTGTACACGACAACCTCCAGGACTACACGGACTCCGTACTTTCTTACATAAAAAACTGCATTGACAACGTCACTACAGATAAACGAATACGGGTTTTTCCTAACCAAAAACCCTGGATGACCAATGAGACACAGGCACTCATCAAATGCCGTAACTCCGCCTTTAGATCAGGGGACAAGATAAAATATAGCGCTGCCTGAGCTGAGCTGAAAAGAGGCATTAAAAAGGCCAAGGCAGCATATACCAAAAAAATTGAGGAGCACTTCACAGAAAATAACCCAAAGAAGATGTGGCAAGGAATACGACATATTACCAACTACAATAACAATAATATGTCTGTTAATGCAGATGCCTCACTAGCGGAGAAATTGAACCGTTTCTTTGCCCGCTTTGAGACTGACAAATCAGACCCAGTCTCAACACCCCCCCCACCACCCGGCAGCAATACACTGACGTTCCGGGAACAGGAAGTGAGACTGGTAATGCGGTCCGTGAACACCAGGAAGGCTGCTGGCCCAGACGGAGTACCTGGGAAGGTGCTCAAAGCCTGTGCTGACCAGCTGGCTGGAGTCTTCACAAATATTTTCAATTGTTCCCTGCAACTATCCATCATTCCATCTTGTCTGAAATCTGCCACCATCTTCCCTGTCCCCAAAAAGCCAACCATTGGCAGCATGAATGATTATAGGCCTGTTGCCCTCACGCCTGTGATCATGAAGTGCTTTGAAAAGTTGGTAGCCCGCCATATCAGGAATACAATCTCTCCCTCAATTGACCCTCACCAGTTCGCTTATAGAGCAAACAGGTCCACTGATGATGCTATTGCCATTGCTCTTCATACAGCACTGAGCCACCTGGAACACCCTGGGAACTACGTGAGGATGCTCTTCATTGACTATAGCTCAGCCTTCAATACCATAAAACCGGACATTCTGACTGACAAACTCTCCCACCTTGGACTATCCTCTTCAATCTGCTGCTGGATAAAGGACTTCTTGACCAACCGACCACAGACTGTTAGACTTGGTCCCCACCTCTCTTCCTCCATTTCACTAAGCACTGGCTCCCCTCAAGGCTGTGTACTGAGTCCTCTTCTGTACTCCCTGTGTACTGTACACCCACCCACCAGTCTAACACCATCATCAAATTCGCTGACGACACCACTGTGGTCGGACTCATCTCAGGAGGGGATGAGTCGGCTTACAGAGATGAGGTCAACAATTTGTCTTCGTGGTGCTCGGTGAACAATCTCACACTGAACACCACGAAAACTAAAGAAATCATCCTGGACTTTCGCAAACACGGCACAGATCTGGCCCCACTCCTCATAAATGGAGTATGTGTAGACAGGGTCCAGTCCTTTAAATTCCTGGGGGTCCACGTCACGGACAAGCTCTCATGGTCTACAAACACCACGGCAGTGGTGAAGAAGGCTCAGAAACGACTCCATTTCCTCAGGGTACTTAGGAAGAACAACTTGGGCACCAATCTTCTGAGAACCTTCTATAGAACCACTGTAGAGAGCATCCTGGCGTACGGCATCACAGTGTGGTATGCTGGAAGCACGGCGGCAGACAAAAAGGCCATGCAGAAAGTGATTAACACTGCCCAGAGGATTGTCGGCTGCTCTCTGCCCTCACTTGAAGACATTGCCAGCCCTCGTTACCTCAGCAGAGCCAAGAACATCATAGGGGACCCTTACCACCCTGGTCACAATCTGTTCCAGCTGCTGCCCTCTGGCAGACGCTATAGGTCCCACAAAGCACGGACAAATAGGCTTAAGGACAGTTTTTTCCCCACATCCATCAGAAATCTAAACTCGCGCTAACATAACACACATTCCCCTCTGCGGTATATGAACAGATGTTTGGTTGGTGATCTGCCTCCTACTAGCTGACTGAGGAAAGGTAAGTGGAAGACAGTGAGAGGTAAGCGACCTGTATCCTCAATAGCGGAATGACAAATTACAAGTCCGTAACTTACACTTATTAGGTCTTTTGCCGATTAAACGTAGCTTATGGAGAAGCACCATCAATTTCGTCACACGCAGTTTCTGCGTGTGATGACAAGTAGGCTTTTGTGTTGTGATAATGACGACAGGGCCTATGTCCGATTATTATTATTATTAATTCTGGTTGTGATGTCACAACCAGAATTTCTGAAATAAGTGGGTGTTCTCTGATCATTGTTTTGGGTGGAATTACTTTGAAATGTTATTAAAAAATATCTGCTTGAACATGACATTAATGCAGTCACTTTCAGTCATGGGCAATCAAAGGCAACCTTCTGCAAACAGGACATCCCCAAGATCACGCCTAGCTTCTCCTCTGGTTGCTGGAACACTGAAACGAATCCAGACCAAGCACTGGTCCAAACAGTTGGCGCCTGCATAGAAGTTTAAGAAAAGTTCCCCAGGTCCCAGGAGCAACATTTGCTTTACACCCTCATGAACTGTGCAAGGCCAACTGTTAACCCCCGAAAGTCCAACCCCCCCCCCAAAAAACTGAATCAAGAGGTCGTCCCGGCCGGCCCACAAAGAAGTGGCAAGCTGCCCCGTCGGGTCATCCCGCGCAGCCCGCGAAGAAGCGGCAATCTGGCCCGTCGAGATCGTCCCGGCCGGCCCGTAAAGATCTGGCGGGGTTGCATGGAAGATTGAACAGCACACACAATTCACGTTTCTTGTTCAGGAGGAGGATCCCAATCTTTATTTTAAAAGTTTGTGTCTTTTATAGGACTGTTATAAACGAAAACAGGATACATCTGCACTCTATCGTCATCATTTTGGCGATAACACATGGCTTTCTTGGCAGCTCAACATGACTGAAGTCACAGACTCCCAGGGTAGCTTACATGAGCGATTAAACAACGAGTTCATGCTGGGCCACGCACGTCGCTTATATTATACTGAAAGATGGATTCATTAGATCTAATTCCACAATATTCCCTCCCTTTGTAGTTTTTAACTACAAACACAATAATACACTTCCAACATTCTCTGTAAGACCGGCATCTGGGGTCCCGCAGTCCCTTTTCTTCAATCACCCGCTGATGATCAGTACAGTGTCCGCTGGAGGGAACTGTTGAGTGAAAATCCGTTGATGGTTCATTCGTGTGTTTGTCCAAATATTCCAATATATAAATAATGGAAACAGAGGCAGAAATGTGACAACAACTCGTCGAGTTTAATAAACATAGCGTTATGTGACCGTAGATGCGATTCAAACAATGGCTTCTATCTAATTGAGGGTCCTGAGTGTTGGAAGACATTGCCTTTATATTGGGGAGGAGGATAGGTGGTGTATCTCGATGATGACTCAGCCCCGCAGCCAGCTGGGAGCCACTGACACTGTGGTTATCGGTAGTTTTGCTGATAATGATGCAAGCTGCGGAGAGTTCTGCACGCCGCGTTCCTTCTACGTACTTTCTTGAACTGAACTTTCTTATGTCTGCACGTTCCCCCCTCAGAACCCATGTAAGGAAAGTCGTTCCTTGTTGTCTTGGGATGGTTGCTTGGTACGCGACATGCAGGAGTTAGGCGCTCGCTCCACCTCTTCCCCCTTCCCAGCCTCCTGGACGGACGTTGTCGCCCCTCGTGGTTCCCTACTGCTCTCACGGTGTAGCTCAGTGAATGGCACGTCCCGCAGGAAGACTCCTCTTGACTCGCCCCGCCGAGCTTGCCCCTGGGTGGCTCGTTGCCCAGTGGCTAATTGTAATTGTTGATGCCTTCTCGTACGTATAATTAACAGCTCCTAAGCCTTGATAGCATGGAGGCCAGCCCTGAACCACATTGTCCAGCTTTGTGCTGTAATAAGATGTAGGCTGATGTCTCCGACCACTGCACGTCTCTTGCATTAGCACTGCAGATCCATACAGATTATGTCAGTTTGACATGTACAGGTAAAAAGGTTTCCTGTAGCCAGATGCAGCCATTGCCTGAGCTGTCTGCATTTCCTGTTTGATTGTGGCGAACGCAAGTCTGGACACATTAGTCCAGTTCAACGGCATCCTCATTGTTTTGTTTTCGCCCTCCTTCATTAATTCCCTCAAGGGCGCTATTTTAACAGCATAGTCTACTATCCAGCTTGAGCTAAAACCAGCCATTCCCAGGAAGTTTATCATCTGACCCACGGTGCACGGCCGTGTCTCTTTACTTACTCCTTCCAACTGAGAAGGTGCCACTGAAATTGTGCCATGTGAAATGACTCTTCCCAGATAATCTACCTGGGGCTGGCAATATTGAAACTTTGCGTGGGAGGTTTTATGTTCCCTCATCAAAGAATCTCTGTAGTAGTTTAATTGAGTCTCTGTGGCAGTCTTCGAGCGTTGGCATCCAGATCAACAAACCGTCCATATACTGTAACACAGTACTATTTAGTTCTATCCCTTCAAGGTCTTCTCTCAATACCTGGTTAAAAACATGCGGACTATGTTTAAACCCTTGTGGCATTCGCGTGTAGCAATATTGTTTCCCTTGTTATGTGAACGCAAACAAATGTCGGGAGTCTTCATGAAACGTCACACTAAGGAACGCTGAGCACAAGTCTATCACCATGAAAAATTTAACCTCAGGCGGAACCTTAGATAGTAGGGTATGTGGGTTTGGCACCTCGACAGGCCCGGCTGATATCTTGAACGATATCATTCACTGCCCTCAAGTTGTGCACAAGTCGATATTTTGACTTATCTGCTTTCTTTACCAGCAATATTGGTGTGCTACAGTAATTGTTAGTCTCAATCAACACACCTGCTTTCACAACCCCTTCGATTGTTGGTCTAATGTCGTTTTCTGCCTCCGGTCGCAACGAGTACAGCGCGCGTCTTGGAAAATTCACATTAGGTGTGAGACTTAATCTGACGCGCTTTGCTGATTTGACCAACCCTACGTCTGTTTCGTGTTTTGACCAAAAATGTTCTGGAACGTGTCTTAGCATGTGATGAATGCAGAGCTGGACCCTCTGCAGTTTGCCTATCGTCCAGGCATTGGTGTGGAAGATGCTACCACCTACCTGATGCACAGGTCTCTTCAACACCTGGAGAACACAGGAAGCACACTGAGAATAATGTTTTTTGACCTCTCCAGTGCGTTCAACACCATTCAGCCGGTCCTACTGAGAGGGAAACTGGAAGAGGCTGGAGTAAGGAACCACCTAGCCGCATGGATCATCGACTTCCTCACTGACAGACCACAACATATGAGACTCCAGGACTGTATGTCTGGTGTGGTAGCTTGCAGCACGGGGGCCCCACAAGGCACAGTGCTCTACCCACTCTTCTCCCTCTACACATCGGATTTCAAACAATACAGACACCTGCCACCTCCAGAAGTTCTCTGACAACACCGCTATTATTGGACGAGTGACGGACGGGAACGACCTGGAGTACAGGGGAGTCATCACAGCCTTTGTTGACTGGTGTAGGCAAAACCACCTCTACATCAACACCTTTAAGACAAAGGAAATGGTCATCGATTTTCGGAGGAATCCTCAACAGACCACTCAGGTAAACATCCGGGGTACATACATTGAAATCGTGGAGAATTTTAAGTACCTGGGTGTTCACCTCAACAACAAACTAGATTGGTCCACAAACATAGATGCCCTGTACAAAAGGGGCCAGAGCCGCCTCTAGCTACTGAGGAGTCTACGTTCCTTTGGAGTGTGCAGGACACTGCTGAGGACTTTCTACGACACTGTGGTGGCATCTACAGTGTTTTATGTTGTGCTCTGTTGGGGATGCGGGAGCACGGAGAGGGACAGGAACAGGCTGAATAAGCTGGTCGGGAGGGCCAGCTCTGTTCTGGGCTGTCCTCTGGACTCTGTGGAGGAAGTGGGAGAGCGGAGAATGCTGACCAGGATGATGTCCATCATGGACAGCACCTCCCACCCCCTGCATGAGTCTGTGGAGTCCCTCCGAAGCACCTTTAGCAATAGACTGCGGCACCTTCATTGCAGGAAGGAGCGCTTCCGCAGATCCTTCCTCCCATCAGCTGTCAGGCTCTTTAACAAAAAAATGGCTGAGTGTTAAGACCTACCGTATGCATGCATGTATATTTATGTGTATGTATGTATATATGTGCTAAGCAACACGCTTATTTATTTATATATTTATTCATGTATCTATTTATTAACTTACTTATTACCTATCTATTTATGTCTAAAATGCCTTTCCTATTCCTGCATCCTCACCCTCTTGCTACTGTGACAACGAAATTTCCCGAATACGGGATGAATAAAGTTATCCAATACCAATATCTTGCTTTAGATCAGGGGTCTCAAACTCAATTTACCTGGGGGCCGCTAGAGGCCGAGTCTGGGTGAGACTGGGCCGCATCAGGATTTCCACAAGAAAAGCGCTGATAAAACATTCCAACATTATCAAATAACTTTATTTTTTAACAAAAAATAATGAATTAAATAAATTAACTTAAAGATGAATAAAAATAAATAAATCAGTAATACAAAAATAAAATAATAATAATGAGCATACAGTAGATATACACTGGCTGGCTAAGTAGAGAAAATGAATTATTTTTATTCCGTTTCAAATGTCTGTATTAAAAGCTCTTTAACCTTTAACTTTCTGAACTTGAATGGAACATTGAACATGAAATATTCTGAACACGGCTTCTCTTGCCTACTCCTTGCTGCTAGAGACCTGGCAGCGCTTCTTCTCACATAGCTGAGTCACATTTGGCTTGAGGGAGGAAGCAGTGGAGACCCTCAGTAGAGCTTGAAGATGCTCATCAGTAAGTCTGGACCTGTACTTGGACTTATTGAAGTTCAAGGTGTAGAAGAGCTTCTCACACAAGTATGTGCTCCCAAAAGGCACATGGTCCGCTTGAACATTCGGGAAAGTTCAGGGAAGCTGGGGGTCAACTCTCTCAAAAATTGCCCAAGCTTGTCTGCTTCTCCACTCACCTCCCTGAACTTGGCTTTGAGTGGAGAGTTGCACTGCAGGTCAATGAGCTCCATTTGAAGCTCAGGAGGGGCATCTTGCACATCAAAGGAGAAGGGGTCCGCAAAAATTTGAAATGTGGCTTTGTGTGTCTTGAAGTCTGCAAATATGTGATCAAATTCCTCCTGTAGCTTCGAAATGGCCTCAACATACGTCTCACCACTGAATGGTGTGCCTGCATCCACGAGAGCCTTGCATGCTGGGAAATGGCAAAGGTTTGCCTGAGAGAGCTGGGCTTTCCATAACACAAGTTTAGCGCAGAATGCTCTCACGTTGTCATAGGCAGCACTGACAAGTTGCCCCTGGCCTTGTAGCTTGTTGTTCAGTACATGAAGCTCATGTGTGATATCAACAAGAAAAGCCAAGTCCATGAGCCATTTGGGATCACTTAGCACAGGAACAGCAACCCCGTCTATCGCCATGAAGTCTTTTACTTCTGCTCTCAACTCAAAAAATCTCTTCAACACGTTTCCCCTGCTGAGCCAACGTACCTCAGTGAAGTAGAGCACATCCCCATATTCTGACTCCATTTCCTCTAAAAAATCACGGAACCTTCTGTGCTTTAAGCCCCTGGATCTGATTTGGTTGATGCATTTCACAACGACAGACATCACATTGTCAAACTTCAGGCATCTGCGGCAAAGGGCATGCTAAAGGATAATGTGCAGAGCTATGGCCTCCTCCACACTCCTCTTCCAGTTTTTTTTTAACAAGTGCTACCAGTCCATTCTTCCTCCCTGTCATTGATGGGGCTCCATCGGTTGTTATTCCAACAAAGCTCTTCCATGGCAAACCGGCATTCTTAATGGCATCACACAGCTGGTGAAATATTTCCTTAGCGGTGGTCTGGCCATGCATTGGAATTACTGTGAGCAACTCCTCCATTACTTTAAAATTGTCATCAACACCACGGACATATATTGCGAGCTGGGCAGTGTCTGTGATGTCTGTGGTCTCATCAAGAGCCACTGAATATACACTGAAACATTGTGCTTTCTCACACAGTTGATCATAAATGTCACTTGACAGGTGAGAAATGCGCTCTGCCACGGTGTTGGCAGAAAGGCTAACGTGGTTGAACAGACTTTTCTTTTCTGGACAGACAATATGTGCAGCATGTAATATGCACTTTTTGATAAATTCACCTTCTGTGAATGGCTTTCCTGCTTTAGCAATCAACTCACAAACGGCGTAGCTAGCTTCGACTGCTGCATTACTGTCTTTGGTAGCCTTCTTGAAGAAATCCTGTTGCCTCAGAAGACATGTTTTAAGACTGGCAACCTGGTTGGCTCTCTCATCTCCCTGGTATTTTTCATACTCCTCAGCATGTCTCGTAGTATAATGGCATTTCAAATTGTATTCCTTGTGCACCGCAACTTTTTCAGTGCAAATGAGACACGTCGGGGTGCCTCTGTGTTCAACAAAGAAATATTGCACTCCCCACTTTTCTTGAAACGGTCTGTGCTCATCACCGACCTTTCTCTTCATGGCAGGCTTTGAAAGAGACATCTCTGGGGCTCTGTAATATGTTTTTCCACTTGGAATGAGTCTCGGGTTGATCTTTCACTTTCAGTCGCGCGGGTTTGTGGCGCATGCGCACTTTCGCTCTCCGTTTCTCCGTTTCACTCGCGGAGATGGCTACACTGACACAGGCTGGATCACGGATCATAGCACCTCATTCAGTTCTATGCTGAGAGCAACGGAGGAGTGTGCGCGCCGAGCGGAGTGATCGGCTTCACGGCTTCTCACTGCCCAGCTGATTGGAGGAATGAATGAGTGAGTGAGCGAGGCACTGGACAGCCCGGCCGATGTCTTGCGGGCCGCACGAACATTAATCTTTCATATTAAGACGGGGGCCGCAAATTATCATCCCGAGGGCCGCAGTTGGCCCACGGGCCGTGGGTTTGAGACCCCTGCCTTAGATGATAAGGCTAATCTGGCTGACTACATAAAAAGAAAAATCTTTAAGGAAACACATTGAATTGGGGTTAGCAGAAGGAGATTGTGCTTCTCAACAGGAAACGGACTGGACCAACGGTGGTGCCAGGAGACTGGGTGCTCAACCTGCAGTATAAAGAAGAAGCACTAGCCGACCCAAAATGGGCCGAGAGGGGGATGTGGATCCACCTTTGCACTATAAGAAGTTTTTCTCAGTTGAAACGTTTGAGGAGACAGGTGAACAGCTTTCTGATGTAATAAAATGAAACAGCAACCACTCCAATATTGATTGGAAAGATTATTGCTCAGCGAGCAATGCCATAAACTATAGGGAACTCTTTTATATTGGTTTTATTGTCTCCATATGCGAAAAACGGGGAAAGTGTTTCAATTGAGACTAAACCTTCTTACAAAGGGTTAAAACAAACGACCAGACGAGGGAAAATATGATCGGATATAACAACTCCCTCAATCACCATTCTTTGGGGAAAGTGTTTTAACAGAAGAAAAAAGTGTCCTGCTTGTTAAGAAAAGGAAAAATATTGAAACTGTTTCTATTGTTACGAAAGCAGTGAATGACAAGCCAATTTTTCCACTGTGCTAACTTTACCTGTTTGAACCTTACAGAGCATGGTCTGAAACTGGGGGCGGTAGATGAGACATGGTGTGCCCATTGTCCAAGACAAACTGCGCCACTGATTCCACGTTTTGGCTTATGGTGGTGAAGTGGGGCAAATAAATTATATAACTCCTGTAAAAAAGAAACAGGACTATGTGCTTTGGTTTCACTGTTTTTACCAGTCTGTTTTAGAGTGAAGGAGATACAATTGGCGGCTCGGAATTTCGGTGCAGCGGCTGGCCCCTCTCGACGACGTTGAGCCTCATCGAGGGAAGGCGATCCGACTTATGGGTTGGTTTGCCAAATTGCAGCAGGAGTCTATTTTTCTTTGGGTTAGGCCAAATAAAAATATGAATAGGGTGAAAACATCCATTACAATGTCCAAAAAAGAAATTGGATTTGCAATGAAGGAACAGCTGGCAGCCACCAGTCTCATGACTTTCCAGGACCGCAAAGTGGTTGATATGCTTCTGACGGTTGATGGAGTGGGGCGTATGCAAGGTTTGAAAATGTTGCACTCAATGAGACGTCCCCCAATGGGTCCCTAACCAGAGCCGTTGAAGGCCTGCAGACCCTGAACCGGAAACGAAGAGGCACTCTGGAGTGGAACTGTACGCCTGGGCAGACTGCTGGGATAAGACCTTCGGCAAGTGTAAAAAAAATTGGCCTTCACCGAGGTGATATCAATGGCTGTTTTGGCTAATACTTTGACAATGTGTGGGTATTGTCTTATCCCCTGCTTACGCTCTTTGCTAGATCGACTTATGGTTGGTGCAATTGCTCTAACAAATTCCAAATTGCAAGGATTTTATCTGCTTATTAGACACTGTCTAATAACATTGATGTCCAGGATTATGCAAATTATGAAAATGAGTTGAACGAGAATGATTTTGTTCTTCCTTTTTCAGGCCAGATATGCAAGTAAGGTGAATTCTGGTAAAGCTCGAGACAAAGGACTTCCCCCAAGTGTATTTGTCATTAAAAAAAGATTATGGGATTACATACAAATGTATAATAACAGGGGGGAATGTTAGGGTTATTAATCTTACATTATTATATATTTGCTTGCAATGAAGAATGCTTTGCTTTACTTAGGGTTATTAACCTTATGTTATTATATATTTGCTTGCAATGAAGAACGCTTTGCTTTACTTAGGGTTATTAACATTAAAAAGTCATTTTAATACATCTGCTTGCAACCGTGTAATGCTCGCTCCTGAGTGAACCTAAACAACGTGATGGTCACTCCCCACTGCAGCTGGACTTCTCGAAACTATTGTTCACACCAAAACATCAAGCTCCCTTGGGATCCGGAGGACTTTCAATTGTTTTGAGAAACATCGACTTCTTCATATCTGGCTCACACGAGCTCCCTCGGGAATATCTGGCAGACCTTCAATTGTTTTGAGAACTGAGATGCATGTTGTAAATCTTATGTAATAAATAAGCAAGAGGTGTCGATACGGCATAATGATCTGGAACGAAGGCGACTCAGGGTCGATTCTCTCTGGCAAGACACCAGTTATGAGTCAAATGTCGGTTTTATTTATGCTTGTATTTGGGAATGCCTATTGGTGAACCTATCATTTTTGGTCTTTCAAGCCCGCAGTAGTGTCATCGGCAAATTTAATGATGGAGTTAGACTGGTGGGTCGGTGTACAGTCGTATGTGTACAGGGAGTATAGAAGAGGACTTCAGCACAGCCTTGAGGGGAGCCAGTGCTCAGTGTAATGGAGGAAGAGAGGTGGGGACCAAGTCTAACAGTTTGTGGACGGTTGGTTAAAAAGTTCTTAATCCAGAAGCAGATGGAAGAGGATAGTCCAAGGTGGGAGAGTTTTTCAGCCAGAATGTTCCTGAAGCTTCAGTGTACTGCTGCAGGGTGGTGGATGTGTTGAGACTGAATCCGATTTGTCAGTCTCAAAGCGGGCAAAGAAACGGTTCAATTCCTCTGCTAGTGAGGCATCTGCATTAACAGACACATTATTGTCATTGTAATTGGTAATGTGTCGTATTCCCTACCACATCTTCTTTGGGTTATTTTTTGTGAAGTGCTCCTCAATTTTCCTTGTATATGCTGCATTGGCTATTTTAATGCCTCTCTTCAGGTCTGCTCTGGCAGTGCTGTATTGTAACTTGTCCCCTGACCTGAAGGCGGTGTCACGGCATTTGATGAGTGCCTGTGTCTCACTGGTCATCCAGGGTTTTTCGATAGGAAAAACCCGGATACGTTTATTAACAGTGACAGTGTCCGTACAGTTTCTGATGTAGAAAAGTACACAGGTTGTGGTGTTCAAAAAGTTCCAGGATGGTGCGGGAAAAACAGTCCTGTAGCTGAGAAAGGGCATCCTCAGGCCATGTTTTTATTATCTACATTTGTGGCCTTGTTAGCCTCCGGAGTGGGGTGTGTATGAGGGGGTGAGGGACAGGCAGAGATTGTCGGATCCAGCAAGGTGAGGGAGGGCTGTGGCTCTATAAGCATGTGTGATGTTAGAATAAACACGGTCTAGACTAGAGTTTTATCTCCTCTGGTGTGACACTTCACGTACTGGATAAACTTAGGCATAACAGTCTTTAAACATGCTTCGTTGAAGTCACCGGCGACAATAAAGACTCCATCGGGGTGGTCAAGCTGCTGTTTGTTGCTAGATAACTGTCTGGCATGCAGTTGCTAAGACAGTGGAGTCCCTACTTTTCTTTAGAAGGCACCAATTTTCTAGAGTTTCTAGAGCAAGTTTTGTTTGCCCCAGCTTCACCTGATATTGTAAGTACCCTATTCATTGTTGAGTTGAGTATTTTTGTTGATAGAGTTAATTATTTTGGGCTGCATAGGGGGACTTGAGATAAGTTTAGACACCCCGGGGTATGCATATAGTTTGTTGCACTTATACATGTAGTTTATTCTCCTGTCTAGACTTTTATTACATCAGTTCTGACAGTGGCACCCTTCGGCCTTATTTCCTGTATTTTTGTGGGTGTTCATTCGATCACCTGTCTGGGAGGGTGTTTTTTTAACCTTTTTTATTTGAGGGTGCCACTTTAGTATCTTTTGCTTCCCTTATGTTGTCCTGTAATCCAGGTTTTGGTGGACTTTTATTGGAAATAAATTATCATTGAATGCTACTTACAGTTTGTGTCTGGCTCGTCATTGACTGAATCTTTCTGCTGTGGTAGTTACGACTCCCTGGTACATCTTACCACCAGGGGGAGTCGTAACAAAGTGCCGTGCTAATGTTAGCATCCGGTGACATGATGAGTGTGAGTAAAGTCAAAAAGGTTATAGGGTGGTTCGGATATATTTTGTTATTTCCACGCCTGTGATCATGAAGTGCTTTGAAAAGTTGGTAGCCCGCCATATCAGGAATACAATCCCTCCCTCAATTGACCCTCACCAGTTTGCTTATAGAGCAAACAGGTCCACTGAGGATGCTATTGCCATTGCTCTTCATACAGCACTGAGCCACCTGGAACACCATGGGAACTACGTGAGGATGCTCTTGATTGACTATAGCTCAGCCTTCAACACCATAAAACTGGACATTCTGACTGACAAACTCTCCCACCTTGGACTATCCTCTTCAATCTGCTGCTGGATAAAGAACTTCCTGACCAACCGACCACAGACTGTTAGACTTGGTCCCCACCTCTCTTCCTCCATTACACTGAGCACTGGCTCCCCTCAAGGCTGTGTACTGAGTCCTCTTCTGTACTCCCTGTACACATATGACTGTACACCCACCCACCAGTCTAACGCCATCATCAAATTCGCTGACGACACCACTGTGGTCGGACTCATCTCAGGAGGGGATGAGTCGGCCTACAGAGATGAGGTCAACAAACTGTCTTCGTGGTGCGCGGTGAACAATCTCACACTGAACACCACGAAAACTAAAGAAATAATCCTGGACTTTCGCAAACACGGCACAGATCTGGCCCCACTCCTCATAAATGGAGTATGTGTAGACAGGGTCCAGTCCTTTAAATTCCTGGGGGTCCACGTCACGGATAAGCTCTCATGGTCTACAAACATCACGGCAGTAGTGAAGAAGGCTCAGAAACGACTCCATTTCCTCAGGGTACTTAGGAAGAACAACTTGGGCACCAAGCTTCTGATAACCTTCTATAGAACCACTGTAGAGAGCATCCTGGCGTACTGCATCACAGTGTGGTACGCTCAAAGCACGGCGGCAGACAAAAAGGCCATGCAGAAGGTGATTATTACTGCCCAGAGGATTGTCGGCTGCTCTCTGCCCTCACTGGAAGACATTGCCAGCCCTCGTTACCTCAGCAGAGCCAGGAACATCATTGAGGACCCTTACCACCCTGGTCTCAATCTGTTCCAGCTGCTGCCCTCTGGCAGACGCTATAGGTCCCACAAAGTACGGACAAATAGGCTTAAGGACAGTTTTTTCCCCACATCCATCAGAACTCTAAATTTGCGGTAACACAACACACATTCCCTTCTGAGGTAATATGAAAAGATGTTTGGGTGGTGATCTGCCTCCTACTAGCTGACTGAAGGTAAGTGAAAGACAGTGAGAGGTAAGTGACCTGTATCCATAACAGCAGAATGCCAATTACAAGTCCGTAACTATCACTTATTTAGGTCTTTTGCCGAGTAAACGTAGCATCACGAATTTCGTCATATGCAGTTTCTGGGTGTGATGACAAGTAGACTTTTTTTTTGTTGATAATGACGACAGGGCCTATGTCCGATGATTATTATTATTATTATTACATGACACAAGGTTCACCTAACCAACACATGACAGATGCTCAAAAATACAGATATGAGTGTATTCTTTCACAAAGGGGCAGATGCCTCACTAGCAGAGGAGCTGAACCATTTCTTTGCCCGCTTTGAGCCTGACAAATCAGACGCAGTCTCAAGTACAGGTACTGCAGTCTGTGATCACCAGGAAGGCTGCTGGCCCTGACAGAGTACCTGGGAAGGTGCTCAAAGCCTGTGCTGGCCAGCTGATTGGGGTTTTCACAAGGATTTTCAATTGTTTCCTGCAACAATCCATCATCCCATCCTGCCTGAAATCTGCCGCCATTATCCCTGTCCCTAAAAAGCCAACCATTGACAGCCTGAATGATTATAGGCCTGTTGCTCTTACGCCTGTGATCATGAAGTGTTTTGAAAAGTTGGTTGCCTACCACATCAGGGATACAATCCCTCCCTCAGTTGACCCTCACCGGTTTGCTTATAGAGCAAATAGGTCCACTGAGGACGCCATCGCCGTAGCTCTACACACAGCACTGAGCCACCTGGAGCACCATGGGAACTAAGTGAGGATGCTTTCAACACTATAATACCGGACATTCTGGCTGACAAACTCTCCCACCTTGGACTATCCTCTTCCATCTGCTGCTGGATTAAGAACTTCTTAACCAACCGTCCACAAACTGTTAGACTTGGTCCCTACTTCTCTTCCTCCATTACACTGAGCACTGGCTCCCCTCAAGGCTGTGTACTGAGTCCTATTCTGTACTCCCTGTACACATACGACTGTACACTGACCCACCAGTCTAGCTCCATCATCAAATTTGCGCTCCTGGTCTACCAACACCACACTAGTGGCGAAGAAGGCCCAGAAATGACTCTATTTCCTGAGGGTACTCAGGAGGAACAACTTGGACACTTGGACAGCTTCTGGTAACCTTCTATCAGTGGCGGGCCGTCAGGGCCTTCAAGGCCTTCTCTGCTGGCCTAAGAAATATCTGAATCATATATTATAGTTTGTCCATCAATACTTATTAAATAATTCCAAATTGTCTATTAGCTTCCTTTCATTGCTTTCCACCCCCGTTGCACTGCTTCCAGATGTGTTTTCATATTGAAGTATTTAACTAATCACATTTCAGCCATTATTTGTTGCCAGGGTCAGAAATCTGCCTCAAGGCCTTCACAATCAGTTCTGCAGGCTCTGCTGCATTAAACAAGCGTCGATAAGACCAATCAGATTTCGAGTTGGCAATACCACAATGCTTTGTCGCAGGCGTTGGGATATGTCATTGCCTTCTCGCAGGCGTAGGGATACGTCATCGCTTTCACCAACTATGATTGGCTAGTGATTAGCCAGAACTACCAAACTGTATCTGGAGCGACCTGCACAAGCAAATATATTGTTGTGTTGATTTAAAGCCATTTTCT
Organism: Stigmatopora argus; assembly: GCF_051989625.1. Lineage (NCBI taxonomy): Eukaryota > Metazoa > Chordata > Actinopteri > Syngnathiformes > Syngnathidae > Stigmatopora > Stigmatopora argus. The sequence continues at coordinate 18,022,703 of NC_135397.1, read as the reverse complement.
AGACAAACTATGCCAGAAATATGACAGGACAGGCTAGACTTTCAGGTTTAGCTTCGATGGCGATATAAAAGAAAGAAGAAAGAAAGGAGGATGGATATTGTGTACAGTTAAAAAGGATTTTTGGTGAGTAAAATATGGCTATATTCCTAAATAATATTTCAATTGTGGGCCCGGTTCTGATATCTGAAAAGCTCCAGTGTTTGTATTTAATCACTAAATGCTGCTAAGAAGTGGATTTTACCTCATTTTAGAGCAATTTTTGCCGTTTCGCCATTGACGTCCATCGCTGTCTTTTCCCAGGGAAATCTTCCCCCAGACCCGGTTGTAATGTCTGAAAAGCTCCAGTATTTGTATTTAATCAATAAATGCTGCTAGGAAGTGGATTTTACCCCATTTTAGTGCAATATTTGCCGTTTCACGTATGGACGTATATGGACGTAGCGACGTTCATCGCTATCTTTTTCCCGGGGAAATGATACTCCGGGCCCGGTTCTGATGTCTAAAAAGCTCCTGTGTTTGTATTTAATCAATAAATGCTGTTGTCGGCTGGATTTTACCCCATTTTATGGCAATGTTTGTCGGTACGCCATTGACATTCATCGCTGTCTTTTCCCGGGAAAATCACCCCCTGCCCCGGTTGTAATGTCTGAAAAGCTCCAGTATTTGTATTTAATCATTAAATGCTTCTAGGAAGTGGATTTTACCCAATTTTTGTGCATTGATTTATTGATTATTTTATGTGTCGCAGCTGTAGCTGAGTAGAGGTTTTATAGCCATAAAATAGTTTTTGAGGGTTGGATTGATTCACCTGGTTTTAATTATATATCTTTATGTTTGAAGCCTGAAATGTGGCGAAAAGTTCAAGGGCGCCAAATTCTTTGACAAGGTACTGTAGCTCTCAGTTAGCAGTCAGCTTTGAAAAAATGTAGAAAATCCCTCGTCAATTGAAATAAAAATTCTACGTAAATACGCCGCGCAGATACAAGAATGCTCAATATATACAAATTAAAAAAGCCTCTCATAAAATATTGAGTTGAAAATTCAAAAGATAGCTATTCACTCAAATTATTTCCGAATATATTTGACAGCCGCCCATTCAAATGAATGGCACCCTCCAGAAGTACCAGGAAGTAAAATCCTCTATGGGTTCTTGTTGGAGTGTTGCAGCTCTCTTTCTACATGGCTCTGGTTCTGTGGAAGTTACGCGAGAGTAGGGGCGTGGTTCATTCGATTCCGCGGGAAAGTTATTTGTTCTTCCTGTGACAAAGGTTTATTTTGTAACGTCGACCTGCGTTCATAAAATATGTCTCAAACTCATGTCACAGATTTCTTTTCCCAGAGGAAGAAAAGGACAGCCGATTCAGTTAAACCCAGTGGTGCCTCTTGTATTTCAAAAAACAGTGCTCTAAAATCAAAACCTTTCCTCTCTCCAAATGAAGACCTTGTCCCGAATTCATCCACAAGGCAAGTACAGGATGAATTCAAGCGAACTATTGAGGCAGCTGGTTCATCCGAAGAAAAGTCAGCCACTTTTAAAAAGCCAAAAGATATTCAACCCAGGTATCGGACAGCACAACAGATCTCAACGAGTACAGAATCGGGAACGAAACAAAAACAGCCTCCCAAAGAACTCCTGACAATAAAGAAGAGACGACAATCCGAAGATTATTCTGATGACAAAGTTAAAATTCAGGGAAAACAGACAAGACGTACGAGAAGGACATTTTTACACTCTAGCCGAAAACAGCAGGTATTTTTTTGTTTGATGTTTTTTTGCATTTGTTATCTTCTACATTATTTTTTTCATTAATTAAGTTGTTCTTCTTGCAAATGGGGCAATTTTTATGCTTGTATTATGACATGCCTACAATAACTATAGTTGTACCTCTACTTACTCATCTCTTCTCATTTTCTGAAACAGCTTTATCCTCACTAGGGTCGCGGGGGGTGCTGGAGCCTATACCAGCTAACTTCGGGCCAGACGCGGGAGACACCCTGAATTGGTGGCCAGCTCATCGCAGGGCACAAGGAGACAAACAACCATTCACGCACAAACTAATACTTAGGGACAATTTAGAGTCTACAATCTGCCTACCATGCATGTCTTTGGAATGTGGGAGGAAACCGGAGTAACCGGAGAAAACCCACGCAGAACATGCAAACTCTACACAGGTGGACTGACCTGGATTTGAACCCAGGTCTCCCACTGTGTGGCCTACGCGCTAACCACTTAACTACCGGGCCAACCTCATGACTTGACTTGACAAAACCTTGTGACTCGACCTGACTTTACTCTGCTTAATATTGTGACTCAACTCGACTTGCGTACAACACGCAAGACTTGGGACTTGCTTGAGACTCTGACATAAACTGCAACTATACTTCATATTCTGTCCACCGCGGAAAAGGACACCACTATTTTGGTGTCCTTTTCACATGTAGGACCTCAAATTTAAGATCTTCCTGTAGAATTTTACATATCAGGTGCTGGTATTTTGAGTCAAACTTATTCATAGATAGTTTTTCACTTCATTAACATATACTGGAGCATTTTACAGTTTGGTCTTTAAATTTGTTTTAATCTATACTGGTAAAATGTTATGCTTTTGGAACAAATTAGTAAACATCAACATGCCTGAATTATGGGTTCCACCTGAAGCAAGCACAACCAATTTTTATGCAGGTCAAAAATAATCATATCAAAGTACAGTGCTACCTCTACATACAAATGCTTCTACATACAAAATATTAATCTTACAAAAAGCCTTGATGAGGCAAAATTGTCTGCAAGATAAGAAAAAAGTTACAAAACATCCTCCGAGTTCGCCTTCTTCAGCAGTGCACCGTCTTCTCCCTCTATCTTCTTCGAGTTAAGTGGGCAGTCCCTGTCCTCCGCTTGCTTCCACTGTATATAAAAAAGATATATTAAACATTATCCCTGAATAAGATTAGTTTGAGCAAATGATTTTTTTTCAATCATAATGAGATAAATTACATTGAATGAAACAACGTTGTTGGACTTTTTCAGTCTAGCCATTGTTATTGAATCTTCTCTTTAGGTTCCTTTTGGAGAAAATGTGACCAGACAGAATTCTATTCACCAGCAGATCAAAAAACAAGCTATTGAGCTTGCTGCTGCACCATGTGTTTCATCCTCCGTTGCCATGTCAGCTGTGACTCGGGCAAAAGCTCTTGCTGTTAAAACTAAGATGACAAGAGAGAAATACAGAGATGATGAAAAGATACAGGAAGAGAGACTCACAGCTCACAACAGGTGAGGTTATGATTTTTGTATGAGCTTTCATTGTGTTGAATTATGAATACGTAAAAATGAATAAGTGTGCACCCCCTTGAATTTCCGAGCACAGGTTTCCCCCAATATATTGGCTCGAGGTCAAGTGGCCAAAGGTCTGACTAGCGGGAGGGAGGGATCCAAATAAATACGTATTAAAATTATTGTCATTATTTGGCAATGCCAGGACCAAAACCGCAGACGAAAGCCTTGTTGTTTTGGTTCCCATCTCATTGTTTAGATCAAAACCACATACCATATTTCAAACCTATTGGCCGCACCGACTGAAAGGGGAGGCTATTTTTTAGCTGGGTTGACCGCAGTAAGTAGCGTGTCGGCAAGAAATGAAACCAGTCAGTCAAGTGATCAGGGAAATACAAAAATACAGGCCACCTAACGGCTGGTCCACTTCCTTTTGTGCTTTATTGAATTGAAATGAATTCAATGCTTTAATTGTCATTATACAAGTATAATGCGATTTAAAGCTTTCACCACAGTGCACAAATAACAGCAGACGGACAATTAAATCAAAAAATAAGTAGCCCAAGTGAGGTCAGCAGAGTGAAGCGCGCTTGTTCCGTCTGAAGTCCAGGATGAGTTCCATGGTTGGTTTTGGAGACCTTCGGCGCCAAGTCGCACCGCTCGCTGAGTCTATGGACGCAACAACAAACAAGCAGACACAATCAATATATAGTACAGATAAATAATCAATAAATAAGAAATATATAAGTAGTCCAAGTGAGGTCAGCAGAGCGGAGCAGGCTTGTTCCATCAGAAGCCCAGGATAGGTGCCATGGTTTTGGAGACGTTCACGCCTTGTTGCACCGCTCGCTGAATCTATGGACGCAACAGCAAACAGGCAAACACATAGAAATCAATATATAGTAATGATAAATAATAACTAAATAGTAATGATAAATAATAACTAAATAGTAATGATAAATAATAACTAAATAGCAATGATAAATAATAACTAAATGGCAATGATAAATAAATAATAACTAAATAGCAATGATAAATAATAACCAAATAGCAATGATAAATAAATAATCATGAAATAGTAATAGATAAATTAGTGGTAAAAATAATAAATAAGTAGTTTAAGTAGTAGTAATACGTCTTGATTAGGTCCTAGGTGCAGTTATAGCTCTGTAGCGACTTCCAGAAGTCAGCAGGTGGAAGCCGGAATGCGTACTTGACCTTTTATAATGCTCTCTGCCCTTCTAAGGCACCGGGATTCGTAGGTGCTGGACAGGGTGGGTAGGGGGCAGTTGATGATCATTTGGGCTGAGTTGATCACGCTCTGCAGGTTGGTGTTCAATTGCTCCCTCCTGAGTACTCTCAGGAAATGTAGCCTCTGCTGCGCCTTCTTGATGAGTGCTGTGGTGTTTGCCGCCCAAGTGAGATCAGCAGAGATGTTGACTCCTAGGAATTTGAAAGTCTCTACTTGCTCCACACATTTGCCGTTAATATACAGGGGCGATGGAGCAGCCTTGATCCCTCGGAGGTCCAGGATGAGTCTCTGGTTTTGGTGACGTTCAGCGCCAAGTTGTTGAGAGCGCACCACTCGCTGAGTCTAGGGACCTCATCTCTGTAGGCCGTCTTATTCTCCTCTGTGATCATCACCACTACCGTTGTATCGTCTGCAAATTTCACAATGATGTTCTCAGGGTGCGTGGGTCTGCAGTCATGTGTAAAAAGCGAGTAGAGTAGTGCACTCAGTACACAGCCTTGTGGCGAGCCGGTGCTGAGCATTCGGTTAGTTGAGAGGTGGCGACCCAGCTTCACGTGCTGGGTTCAGTTGATCAGGAAGTCCTCACTCCATTAGCATGTGGAAGGTGGGAGTCCTAGGTTGGCTAACTTGGGGATAAGAATGACTGGTCTAATGGTGTTAAAGGCTGTGCTGTAGTCAATGAAAAGCATTCTGACATAGCTCCCTCTTTTCTCAAGGTAGCTCAGTACAGCGTGGAGTGCGGTGGTTATTGCATCTTCGGTGGATCTGTTCGATATGCAAACTGATGTGGGTCGCGGGTGAGGGGAAGACGGGCTTCGATGTGTTTCAGTAGCAATTTTTAAAAGTACTTTGTGATGATTGGTGTGAGAGCTACTGAGCGATAGTCGCTCAGACTGTTAGTGGGTGACTTCTTGGGTACTGGAATGATGGTGGCCGATTTCAGACAGGCTGGGACGGAGGCTTGTTCCAGTGAAAGGTTGAAAATGTCCGTGAAGACTGATGCTAGTTGGTCCGCACAGGCCTTAAGTACTTTGCCTGGTATTCCATCCGGTCCTGTGGCTGTGGCCATGCAATGGTGGAAAGTTTCCCAGTGTCTGTTCAAAGCAGTCTTGGAGTCGGGGGAGGGCCTTGTCAGGCCATGTGATAATGGTTCGTCTATGTGGCTTTGATTGTCGGCTAAAGGGAGTGTAAGTTGGGGCGTGATCTGACTGTCCCAACTGTGTGCATGGTATGGCTCTGTATTCTCCTTTGATGTTCGAGTAAACATCCAGAGTTTTATCCTTGACAATTCACGTGTTGGTAAAATTTCGACAGAACAGTTTTGAGATTTGCCTGAATAAAATCTCCTGCAATTATGTGTGCGGCACTTGGGTAGGCATTCTGGTGATTGTTTATTGTGTCTATTAGTAGGGAGAGAGCGGTACTTACTATCAACTCAACTCACCGATTTGGTCGGCTGTAAAAGAGCAATTTTAATAACACCATCTTGTATACACATCTACTATTAACCTTATTTGCATTGTGTCTCAGTTAAAGATCCTGTAAACTAAACTTAAAATCAATACATCGTTCGATTGGGCGAAAGTAAAGATGTTAACGGTGTTTTTAAAAGTCAAGAGTGCTGGAATATAGCCAAATACGGGAGGTAGGCGGGGGACACACCCTTGAATTGCATGCAATTCAGAATTCAGTAATACCTTGAGATACGAGCATAATGCGTTCCGGGACAGAGCTCGTATGTCCATTTACTTGTATCTTCAATCAATGTTTCCCATAGAAATGAACTTAATAAAAATTAATTTGTTCCCACCCTCTGACAAAAACACCAAAAACAGGATATTACAATGGAAAAATATATGTTTATTGGTTTGACTGAGAGAGAGACAGAGCGAGAGAGAGTGAGAGCGAGAGGGACAGCGAGCGAGAGATTTGTTGGACAGCAACGCGCTCGTAACAACTTATGTAAACATGAATTTAACTTAAATGAAGGGTTCTGGTGGTGTTGAAGGCTCCCCTTTTTCAGATGTTTGCTTTTCTTTTAAATTCATGTAAATTTAGCATATTATCGACTCGGCCATGCTATCTCCTGCTAACTGTTTATCTTTCATCCATATTAGCAGAAGGCTCTCCATCTCGTTATGAATGTCACTGTCCGGCTTGGAAATTATGGTTAGTATTTGTAAGGCTTGATATCCTTAATAGCGTCCTTCTGCTTCAAGATGGTTCATACTGTTGGAAAAACTCGTATTGGCGAGGCACCTCCGTCACGCGTACACCACTTATGGAAAAAAAATGCTACGCTCCGCCCAGTGCTCGTAGAGATCTTTACACGAGGGAGATGCGGCGAGAAAGACGCTGAAATCATAAGTACCCTCTTGTATGGTCGTATCTCAAAATTTGTCTCATATCTCAAGGTAAATATTTGCTCAGAATTTTACTCGAATCTCAAATTCCTCATATGTCGGGGCACTCGTATGTGAAGGTATTACTGTAAAAACTAAATCTTATAAGGAACATCTATGTTGTTTAAACATAAAGCGAAAACATGTCCAAAGTGATATACAAAAAGCGCAACAATCGTCAGTGTAGTATCGGAATTAGAGTAATCCCTCGAATATCGCGGAAAATGTAGACCAGACATGGCCGCGATAATCGAAAAGGATCACACCTATTGTTACTAACATATTATATGTTTTCGCGCCTATACAGAAATTCAAGTACACAAGTACCATTTTCAAGAAGTGTAATAAATATTAAAGCTATAAGCATATGAAGACTGTAATGTATTAATATGTAAATATAATCTATATATAAAAAACTGTAATTACTAATGTACTCACAATGAAAATAGTTGCTCTCCGCTTCATTTAATTTAAAAAAAAAAGATTATTGGGATCTTTAGTCCAAGTCTTTCTCGTCAGATTAGAGAGGCATTGGATCATCGATGGAATCTTCAGTAGGCGCCGTAGGGGAGCTTTTCAGGAGGAGCTTTTGCGAGAGTTTTTCGGCGCACAAGGAAGATGGTGATGGAAAGTTGTGACCGCTGTTTCTTCTGGGTACAAATATGCTTTTATCAAGGACATGAACCGGCCAAGATGATTATGATCGTGTTGTCATCAATCTCCGGGACACCTTGGGTCAAACTGTGAGCCATATTGAAAGTTTCTAGCCAATTTCTCAAAGTAAAGAGACCAATTTCTTCATCGTTATTGCCGTCATTGTTTGGAGGGAAATTAAACTTCCACTTTGCTCCTCGGTCAACGATGTCGGGCCGCTGCCCAGCCCTAAATGGAATCTCAACTTCCACGTTGCCCCTCGGGTCGTCTACCCATCCTAACCTGCAGGCAGTGCAGGCAATTCAAATCAATGTGAGTGCGTATGGTCATTTGTCTCTCTGTGTAGCCTCTGGCTGACTGGCGACCAGTATAGGGTTTATTTGCCTTTTGCCCGAAGTCAGCTGGGATAGTCTCTCCAGCAACCCCCTCAAAAACATGCATGTGCGACTTCAGCACGACACATGGTAGAATTACAGAGAGATACAAGCTTAATTCATTCCGGGACTGAGCTCGTATGTCGATTTTCTCGTAACTCAAATGAAAATTTCCCATTGAAATTAACTAAAAACAAATTAATTCGTTCCCACCCTCTGTAAAAACACCAAAAACAGGATATTGGATTGGAAAAAAATATTTTATTTGTTCTAATTCGCCATCTATTAACAAAGTAACACATAACTAGAGAGAGAGACGGACAGAGAGAAGGGAGGGAGAGGCACGGCAATACGCCCGTTACATAACATAAACAAATTTAAATGAACTTTGATTATGCTGCAGACACACTCAAAAATAAGTTTAATTGAACCTAACACTAAACTTAATTCTAATTTTGTTTGACATTTTGATACCTTTCTTCTCCCGGGTTGGCTCTTTTTGCCCCGCCTCCACACTGACTTTCAGTCAATATCGAGGGTTGTTTGAGTTTGTATTCCCTTCAAAATATTCCCAAAATGATGCACACAAATGTCCTCACAATGGGATAACGCATGACCACTTGCCAACGAGAAGTAGTATATACGCCATTCGCACTGACGGGAAAAAACACTGAAAAAATGCAACGCTCCGCCCAGTGCTCGCGGAGACATTACAAAGAGGGAGTTGCGACCAGAGACATTACACAAGGGAGTTGCGGGGAGAGAGACAGTGCCCATGATGTTCTTATGAGCAGCATCTCTCGTCCGCTGTCTGCTCGTATATCAAAATTTGTCTCGTATCTCAAGATAAATATTGCCCGAAATTTTACTCGTATCTCGAATTGCTCGTATGTCGGGTCACTCGTATGTCGAGGTACCGCTGTACTGAGTTTAAAACGCACGTAGAAGGACCCAAACACAAAGATAAATTTATTTTCATTATGCTGCACTTTTTTAATAGTTTGCAAAAACACTATTTCAATTTATGTAAAAAAACAGGATAATACCAGTTTGATTTAAATAGTCCTACGCTTATTTTTTTGCATTTTATATCGATTTTGCATGAATCGCATTCACCCCGGAAATACTCTGAAAATGGGACAAGGGTACTCCTGAAATGGGGTGGACGGAGATGGCAGCTCTGAAAATGTAAAAAAAAATATGTAGAAAAAATTAAAAATAACAATGCAAGACCCGAAACATATTGTATTGTAGTAATATAAGGGGTGATCTTATTTCGGGGTTTTTCGATTATCGCTGCCTTGTCTGGTGAACAATATCCGTGTAATTCGAGGGATTACTGTACTGCGATAAATCCAGCGGACATTCGCTTTTTCATGGTCAAATGAGCAGACCCTCAAAATACCCCGCCCGCTTATTCCAAGCACTATAGTAAATCCATTCAAAACATCCCAGAGTGACGAGGCAGTTGACTTCCGTGTGCTCGTATCGTAGCATCTTTAACCCTCAAAAATACTCTCACTAGTCAAAGAAACAACACCTTGAAGGTGGGTGGACTCAAGCCATGGATTGAACACAATTGAACACGAAAGATCAGCCAGAAGAAGCAAAGTTGTGAGCGGCTTGGAATCGTTGGTTGTCGGATGGCAAACATTAATATACAAAGGAATGAATGGTAGGCACGAGTTACCTGGCGATTTGGAATGGATTGTCGATCCCTGGTCCAAAGTGTCGGCGAGCACTGTAGTTTGAGCTTTCGTCAAGGCTGGAATCACTCTTACAAAATCCCAAAGTGACAACTCTGACCCTGACAATGAGATGGAACCCAGCATGTTGGACGGCAAACTCTTAATGTCGGATACTGGAGATGAGGACTTAAAAAGATTTGTAGATGTTTGAATGCTTTGACATATATTACAGCGAATACACTATGTAAATAAAACACAATCGAACTTATTTTTGCTCCTGTTGCCTTTTTAAAACATACACTAGCTTGCATGCTAGCATTACCATATGTTAAAATAGCACCTGCAAATGAGACATTATTTATTTAGAAGAAAGTAATCAAAATGACCTAACAGCATCTTTTAGGAGACTTTCAACAACCACAGTAGAATTCATGCATATATACACACTAGCCTTCTAGAACTTGCTGGGGGCACAAGTTTCACTCCACTCATCTTAGATCTGGGTCATCACTCAAAGGAGAGAGACATACTGTAGCATAGGGGTGCACAACTCCGGTCCTCGAGGGCTGTTATCCAGTCTGTTTTCCACATCTCCCTTCACCAACACACCTGAATGAAATAATCCGTATCAAGTTTCTGGACAGTTTGCTGAAGAGTTGATCATTTGTTTCAGGTGTGGTAGACGAGGGAGATATGGAAAATAGTCTGGAGGTTCTAGGACTGGATTTCAGCGCCTCTGCAGTAGCAGCTAATCTTTCAATAAGCATGTACGAGTGCCTATTCAAAAATGACTTTTTGTAAGAAAATATTTGCCTTCATCAATTTCAAAAGTATTGGGAGGTCGAGACAAAATCCTATTGTTGTCCAGACTTGTAGCGCCGGTCACCAGTTCGGAAACACTGGCCCGGCAGTATTTGCGGCCAGTCCAGTATTGGATCCTAACCTTTTGTTCTTCTCTCTTAGTATTCTACAGCCAGCATACCATCAGTATCACAATCTAGCCCAGGACACGCCACCAGGCCTCTCACTGCCTCTCAAGTTCAAAATACTTGCTGAGATGTTTAGAAGCATGGACACTGTGGTAGCCATGCTGTTCAACCGTTCAGAAACTGCTACCTTTTCCAAGATCAAAAAGGGTGTTCAGGATATGATGCACAAGTAGGTGTCACTTTTTTAAAATTTTCTTCAGATTCAGGTTGTCCCCTGCCCATTACCCATAGTTGACTGGGATAGGCTCCAGCACGGTTGGCAACTCTGGTATGGAAAATGAATTAATAAGTATAATTAAAGGTCGACTGATACAGAATATTTACAGGCGGATTACTGACATTTAAAAAATGTTTGGGCCGATTGTCGATATCTAAAGATGAGATGTATTTTTTTCTTAAACGAAAGGCAATTTAAAAGAAATGAATTGGTGCAAAAAAGGCCTTACCCATACTGACAGGAGTGCTACTAATTGAATTAGATAAGGTTACAAAATGTCATCTCTCATCTCATCCTCTGAACCGCGTTATCCTCACTAGGGTCGCGAGGGGTGCTGGAGCCTATCCCAGCTGACTTCAGGCCAAAGGCGGGGGACACCATGAATTGGTGGCCATCCAACCGCAGGCCACAAGGAGCCAAACAACCATTCGCGCTCACTCGTGCCCAGGGGCAATTTAGAGTGTCCAAACAGCCTGCAATGCATGTCTTTGGAATGTGGGAAGAAACCGGAGTACCCGGAGAAAACACACGCTGGCCCGGCGAGAACATGCAAACTCCACACAGTCGGAACCGACCTGGATTTGAACCCAGGTCCCCTACTGTGAGGCCGCCGCTCTAACCACTCAGTCGCCAGGCCGCCGTTACGACATCTGGTAAAGGAAAAAAATATATATAAACAAAAAGCATGGTGCCAAAAGGGTGTTCTATTGTTGGATTCCTGCGCTCGTCGTGGATTGACAATAATGAACGTCATGTTCAACCATAAGGGTGTCCATATGTGCACTTGGCACCAGGACACCCTAGGCCGCAGTTCGATGATCGACTTTGTGGTCGTGTCATCGTACTTGCGGCCGCATGTCTTGGACACTTGGGTGAAGAGAGGGGCGGAGCTGTCAACCGATCACCACCTGGTGGTGAGTTGGCTCCGATGGTGGGGGCAGACGCCAGTGCGTCCCGGGAGACCCAAACATTTCGTGAGGGTCTACTGGGAACCCCCGGTGGAGTCCCCTGTCAGAAGGAGTTTCAATTCCCACCTCTGACAGAGCTTCTCTCATGTCCGAGACGAGAAAGCTCCTCGGTGGCAAGAGATCCGCCAGGAGTTTCTAAAGTCTCTGGATTTTGTGGGGCTGTCTTGGTTGACATGTGATAGGTTTATTAAGGTATACTTTAATAAAGGGAGAGACACCAGAGACATAATCCAGCGATAACTTGCAAGTGAGAATCGGTCCTGGCTCGTCCTCGCCTTCTGTCCATTTAGTCGCACATAATCAAATCCCTTAAGGTTATCTTATTCAAACAATTGCATAAGCTAACCGAATAACACAATAAAGGTCAAAAAACAACTGCGTCAACAACCGTGTCCCCCGAGCAGTCTTGTGGGGGGTACTCCAGGAGTATGGGGTTCCGGAACACCTGGTACGCGGGGTCCGGTCCCTTTATGACCGGTGTCAGTCTGGTCCACGTAGCCGGCAGTAAGTCAAATCCGTTTCCAGTGGGGGTTGGACTCCGCCAGGGCTGCCCTGTGTCACCGGTTCTGTTCATCACTTCTATGGACAGAACATCTCGGCGCAGCCGTGGCGTTGAGGGGTCTGGTTTGGTAGCCTCAGTATTGCATCCCTGCTTTTTGCAGATGATGTGGTTCTGATCTCCAACTCTCGCTGGAATGATTTGTAGCCGAGTGTGAAGCGGTCGGGATGAGAATCAACACCTCCAAATCTGAGACCATGGTCCTTAGTCGGAAAAAGGTGGCATGCCAGGTCCTTCCCCAGGTGGAGGAGTTTAAGTATCTTGGGGTCTTGTTCACGAGTGAGGGAAGAATGGAGCGGGAGATCGCCAGTTGGATCGGTGCAGCGTCTGCAGTGATGGGGAGAGCGAAGTCTGGGCTTCCCTGCTGAAGCTGCTGCCCCCGCGACCCAACTTTGGATAAAGCGGAAGAAAATTAGATGAAGCCGGAGACAGTCTCCCCAGCTTGTCCTATGGCTTCCTTGTGGCCTCCTTCCGCTGGGACGTGCCCGGAAGACCTCCCCACAGAGGCATCCAGGGGACATTCTAATCAGATGCCCAAGCCAACTAATCTGGCTCTTCTCGAGCCCAAGGAGGAGCGGCTGCCTTCGAGCCCCTCCCAAATGACCAGGCTTCTCACCTTATCTCTAAGGGAGAGTCCGGACACCCTGCGGAGGGAATCCATTTTAGCCGCTTGTTCCTGGGATCGTGTTCTTTCGGTCACAACCCACAGCCCCGTGTCCATAGATGAAGGTAGGAACGTAAATTGGCCGGTAAATGGAGAGCTTTGCCTTTCGGCGCAGTTCCTTCTTCACCACGACAGACCGATTCAATGTCCATATCTCTGCAGACACTGCGCCGATCCGCCTGCCAATTTCCCGCTCCATTCTTCCCTAACTCGTGTACAGGACCCCAAGAGACTTAAACTCCTCCACTTGGTGGAAGGACATAATCCGTGACCGGAGAGGGCCTGCCACCTTTTTCCGACTGAAGACAGTTGTCTCAGTTTTGGAGGTGCGGATTCACATCACGACCGCTTAACGTTGGAGATCACGGCCTGATGAAGCCAATATAATAATAATAATAATAATAATCGGACATAGGCCCTGTCGTCATCATCAACAACAAAAGCCTAATTGTCATCACACCCAGAAACTGCGAATGACGAAATTGGTAGTGCTTCTCCATAAGGTGCGTTTTCTCGGCAAAAGACCTAATAAGTGATAGTTTCGGCCTCGTAATTTGGCATTCTGCCGTTATGGATAAATCGCATCACCACCTCTGTGCCTGTTTCTTAAATTCTCACCCAAATTAAAACAAACAGTAACCCCAAAAAGGACATTGTTGCACAAAAGTAGCCACCATCTCCTCCAAATCTCCTTGCAGGCACCACTTGGCGGCAAATCAGACGTGGAGCAGGAACCTCAGTGCTCGCTTTTCTACATGCTCACACCCGATTGTTGTGTTTTCCAACATTGTGTCAGTCATAAAGATACCCTGTGAGAGTTACTTAACTCGTTGCGGTCATCCAAGACCTGTATATTTTTAATTTTACTCAGTCTTAATTTATCGTTCGATAGAACCCTGACTCTGTTTCACCAAAAATTGTGGGTATGGCCAAAAAACAGAGGGTCGTTTGTAAGCCAGCATAAGTTTATTGTACAGTTGGTGAGTTACAAAACTATAGGTTTCAGAAACTAGTTTTAATTAGCAAAAAAGGGGGAAAAGAGACCCAATGAGAAATAGGACAGAGGCATTGCAAAATAATCAGACGTCTACATTGCTGCGCTTAGACAAGACAATACTATAATAACCCATTCACAAAACATAGGGGTACATATAATATAGTTAGGTGGCCAGCACAATTGAAACACAAAGGGGACACCAAACAATCAATTAAAGCAACATCATGAGACAGACTCTGAAAATAAAGCACCAAAAAGAAATTCCAAACAGAACTCATCCCGAACACAAATTTCTAAAATACATTCATTCCTACACTAACAGATGGAGAAGGAATGGCTTGAAAGGACCATTCCTCTCTACTCTAATTAGTGTAATGGACTCCTCTAATTCCCTTAGGAACAAATAAAATACCTGTCTGTCCGAGTACATCGCGTTATTTTATATTGAGTATAAAAAAGAGTTCATAAAAATGTCAACTCAAGCTGAAAACAGGGGATGAAAAAGTGCAAAAGTCAGGGCTCCGCTTCTTATTCTGGGCTGACTTGGGTTGCACTCAGCGCCAAAGAAGCGATATTTCAACGTAGAAGAATGATGCACCGAAAAATATAAAAGGCCTAGAAGGAAAACATCTTGCCCATTCCTGCTTTCGGCGGATTACATTTCGAATCGCGCTCATTACCTGCGGAGAAACTACGATGAGCTAATTCCAGTTTTGTTTGGATTTTCGACCTTGAAAATGCCTCCTCTTCGTACTGGACCATCCAATGAACCCAATAAAAAACGAGACCGTGTCCAAAAAAGTGACGTTGCTAGATACAGTGGGGCAAATAAGTATTTAGTCAACCACCAATTGTGCAAGTTCTCCTACTTGAAAAGATTAGAGAGGCCTGTAATTGTCAACAAAGGGTAAAACTCAACCATGAGAGACAGAATGTGGAGAAAAAAAAACCCAGAAAATCACATTGTTTGATTTTTAAATAATTTATTTCCAAATTAGAGTGGACATTAAGTATTTGGTCACCTACAAACAAGCAAGATTTCTGGGTGTCAAAGAGGTATAACTTCTAACGAGGTCTCCACTCGTTACCTGTCTTAATAGCATCTGTTTTAACTCATTATCGGTATAAAAGACATTTGTCCATGTTCACAACAGTCTCTCACACTCCAAACTTCACTATGGTCAAGACCAAAGAGCTGTCGAAGGACACCAGAGACAAAATTGTAGACCTGCACCAGGCTGGGAAGACTGAATCTGCAATAGGTAAAATGCTTGGTGTAAAGAAATCAACTGTGGGAGCAATTATTAGAAAATGGAAGACATACAAGACCACTGATAATCTTCCTCGATCTGGGGCTCCTTGCAAGATCTCACCCCGTGGTGTCAAAATGATAACAAGAACGATGAGCAAAAATCCCAGAACCACATGCGGGGACCTAGTGAATGACGTACAGAGAGCTGGGACCACAGTAACAAACGCTACTATCAGTAACACAATGCGCCGTCAGGGACTCAAATCCTGCACTGCCAGACGTGTACCCCTCCTGAAGACAGTACACATCCAGGCCCGTCTGCGGTTCTAAATTATATTTAGATATTAATCCATTACAATCTTCATATGCCGATAACTAATATTTGATAAATACGCTTCTTGATAATTGGACTTGGTCTGGTATTTTTGTATCGGTGCGAAAACCTGTACAGAGACAACTCTCTACTTCGCGCTTCGGTTATCGCTTCTTCACTACGTCGCAGATTTTTTTTCTCAGGAATTATTTTTGTATTCATTCATTCATCTTCCATACCGCCCATCCTCGAAAGGGTTGCGGGGGTTGCTGGAGCCTGACCCAGCTGTCTTCGGGCGAAAGGCGGGACCCCCTATTAACTGCGATAATTGAGGTACTACTGTAGTATGGTATGTAGTAATAATAGGGGTGATCCTTCTTCGGGTTTTTTCGGCCATGTCTGGTCTACATTATCCGTGATAGTCGAGGGTTTACTGTATGTAGGATTTGGGGCTAATTTCAAAATCATGCAATCAGGGTTTGAAGTTCAGGAAAGGGACATTTTTCAAAAAGGTCAATGATTCAAGAAGACATATCTCCGTAACCCCCATCTGATTTTTTTTTTTTGCTGAAATTTTGAATTTGGGCTTTCAGAATCCAAAACATAACTTCTGCCAAATTTCATCAAAATTACAGAGTTGCGTTTGTCTTTACTTGGCATATGTGTTTGCCTGCATTTGATGTAAAATAATAAAGGAAAATTCACTTGGGTTATCACGCAGGAGGACATTTGATTTTTTCTCTCTTTTTATCAAATCAAATGAGAACAACTTAAGGCAATAGCACTAAATAAATTGAATGGCTTTTTTCGAAAGTGTCAGGTTTTCCGGATCGTGGAGCATGGTCGGTCAAATGCAGGGAAGCAGGCAGAGACAGAGTGGAGTGCACTAACAAAAACTTTAATAAACGAGGCAAAGTTCTCAACAAATAACAAAGATGTCAAATTTGCCATTTTTACATTTTGTAACGAAATATTTTGAAACACTCTTATTCTGGTAAGGGGATAAGCAGCTTTTCTTTTTTCTCTATCCTTGTTCTTTTCCAATGCTTTGTTAGCTGTGCTGTCTTTATTGCACATAGAAAAGTGGGTGCATACAAAATAGTGTGGGTGTAGACCCCAAATAAGAGCATCTGGTTTCCTTTAAACACGCTGTCTTTTGGTGTAAACAATCATTGAGATCACATATTTTACCGGAATTGCTTCTTAGTCCTGGATAGGCTCCAAGAATGCCAAACACCTTCCAGCAGATCGGAAGTGTGGCCAAAGTTCAGTCCCCACAGAGTTCACAGCAAGCGAAACGATACAGTCATACCTCTACTTACAAATGCCTCTAGGTTAAGAAATTTGGTGGAAGCCAGTCCCATGTCCTCCGCTTGCCACTAGAACTCAGCACTGAAGTAAATAAATAAATAAATAAATTAAAAAACATTTGAAGTCCATAAAAATGTGAAAATCCACACTGAAACTCGCAAGCGGAAGCCGCTCCCTGTCCTCCGCTTGCTACTAAAACTCAGTGCTGAAGTAAAATAAATAAATAAAGAAACATTTTAAAGTTCATAAAAATGTGAAAATCCACGCTGATTTTTTTTTTTGCTTTTTAAAAAAATGTTCGCAACCAGAAGACAGCTGAAAAATGGTGGAGGTCAGGACAACGGTTCATTTCTCAGCGCCAAAGAAGGTATCTACAATAGAGGTAGATGGCCGCTCCAAACATAATTTATACAGTGCCTAGATTGCGTCTTGGCATTTTCTCTTTTGTCGCGAGTGACTTTTGCATATTTTTTTGAGTCGCCGTTGAAAATGCCTCCTAAATATTGACATTCCTTGATATGCTAAATGAGTGGCACGCAATTGTGGCATAAATGAATCGACTGGCGTTCTTTCATACATAATTCAGCCGGTAGGATCGATTTGAATGTTAATGGGCTCCGCCGTGCAGTTAAAATGGAGACACAGGAAGTGAACGCACTTCTCTGGAGATGCGTGTTGTGGCGTGTTGCTAAAGACATAAGACGTCCGAGTCTCATCTTTAGAAAAAAAAAGAGATGGATATGCGTGAAAGAGCCGCCTAGTGGTGCAAATAAATAAAAATAAATTCTCGTGAGATGGTGTAGTGGCTGGATGAAATTAACCAGCATTATGATGGATTTACACTGTAGATACGGCTGTGAAGCAACACGTTGTTTTTTCCGGAGCGTATGCCTTCCCGGACATTTTTATTCAAAGATTAACAAAACGTTGCTGCCTGGCTTCATGGTAAAGCTAACGATGTCGGCCAACGACCCCACGGTGCAAGGTGGTGAGGTCTGCCCCATGACTCGGACCTGGTTGGAACAGGGAGCAACAAGTTTTCTTTGGAAGCGGATGCCTTACCGGAAATTTTTATTCAAAGATTAACTGAACCTGCGGCTCATCATCATGTTTCCATCCCATGCTTAATTCGGAGAGTACAATAATACCTAGAATATCACAGACAATGGACTCATGGCCACAAAAATACAAAGGATTTGGATTAAAACTCCTATTTATCTGTTTTTTGGGATTCATATCAAGCGGAGAGGATCGACTGTATTTTCACACCTATAGGGCACACTTAAAAGTCTAACATTTTCTCTAAAATGGTCGATGCGCCCAATTGGTCGGTGCGCCTTGTCTGTGCACTAAATTCAAATTTTGTATGGCCCTTACCGCTTGAGTGACTGTATTTATTTCTTGCCGCCGCGCTACTTATTGCGATCAACCCAGCGGACGCTCACCCTAAAAATAGCCTCCCCGTGCATTACAAGCATTACGGTAAATCCATTCAAAACATCCCAGGGGAGTGGCAAGGCATTTGACTTCCATGTGCTCGTAGCAATGTTAAACCTCAGAAACACTCAATACGCAAAGAAACAGCAAAGAGCCATACAGAGGAAATCCCTGATGTGAATGACAACAGAATGCGGGTGCGAATGCTTGAAAAATTCACTGAAGCCATGGATCGAACACAATTTAACAGCTTTCCTAACGGATGGCCAACATAGTAGTTCGAGCAGGCAGCGTCGCACAAGTTACGTGACGATTTGGAATGAATTGTCGATGCCGATATAACAGCGAGGAGAATCAAAGGCTTTGGAGTGATGCATGACGCGAGTTAAAATGGATGCAAGTTTCCGGAGAACACGATTGACAGTGGAGCCTAGCATCTTTATATCAGAGTTAACTTTTACCTCAATAAAGCCTTATCAAACTTAGTTTTGCTCATGCTGTCTTAAAAAAAAACACGCTAGCGGCTAGCTTAACATACACTACCGGATAGCATAACATATGCTAGCCTAGTGCCATGCTAGCGCCTTTTCCGAGGAAGCGCCCTATGCATTGACAAAAAACAGAAAATATACCCGCAACTGAGACTGCATTTTATAGGTGTGAAAATACGGTATTTACATTTTTATATATACGTACATTATATATAGATATCATTAATATTTTGACATGCTTATAGCTGTAATATTTAATAAATATACACTTTTTGATAATTGTGCATGTGTATTTCTGTGTAGGTCTGAAAATATGTATTGTGGTAGTTTTAATGGCATGATCCTACTTTGTGGTTTTTTGTTTATTGTGGCCATGTCTGGTCTACATTAATCGCTATATTCAAGGGTTTACTGTATATGGTAGCAAGTGTAGGATTACACTGATAAATCATACATATGAAGATAATAAACTCAACAAAAGATTTCAAAATCAAAGCTGGAAGGGAGGACGTGGGAAAACAAGGATCACAGTACAAACGAAGATAATCCGACAAGGACTGACAAACACAGGATTTAAATAGATAGACTTGGGTTGACGAGACAATCAGAAACACCTGGGTCACACGAGACTGCAAACAGGAGATCCACCAGGGGCGACAGGTGAACTCAATGGGCAATCACGGGGACAGACCACACAGGCAAAAACACAAAAATACCAATCCTTAACAGTCTGAAGAACTTTCCTTTGAAAAAGACACTAAAAAATCTGTAAACATTTATATCGTAATTTTTAATTACCTATAGGGTGCACATAAAACTATAAAATTTTCTCTAAAATTAACGCTGTGCCCAATCAGGCAGTGTATGCCCTGTTTCCAATACAGCATTTTGTATGACCCTGACCGCTTGACTGACTGGTTTCATTTCTTGCGGCACGCTACTTTCTGTGGTCGACCCAGCGGATGTTCATGTTCTCGTGTTCAAATGAGCTTGTGTAATCCAAACTATGGTATATTCATTCAAAACATCCCAGACCAGTGGTGACACAGTTGACTTTCATGTGATCGTTGCGCTTTTAACCCTCAAAAAAACTTAAAAGTCAAAGAAACAAGACCCTAGAGCAGTGGTTCTTAACCTTGTTGGAGCTACCACCAGTTTCATATGCGCATTCACCGAACCCTACTTCAGCATAAAATGAAATGTGATTTTTTTTTTCTTCAAATTCAAGATATATAAATTCCGTGCAGCACTGATTGGCCAAGCAATATCACGTGATCATCTGCAGCCAGTGATGGTCAAGCCGGACATGTTGTCGTGAATAGACATGATGAGTCGATGCGTCTTGACCTCCGTGGCAGAGGTTCCACCGAACCCCTGAGACTGACTCACCGATCCCCCAGGGTTCGATCGAACCCAGGTTAAGAACTACTGCCTTAGAGGTATAGAGAGGAAAGCCAAGCCCTGAAATGAAAGATAACATGATGCGGGTGTGAAAGCCTGGAAGATGGACTCAAGCCATGGACCGAACACGAAAGAGCAGCCGAAAGAAGCAGCATTGCGAACGGCTTGGAGTGCGGATATTGGATGGCAAACATAGTTCCATACAAAGACTGGCAGGCAGTTTCATACGAGTTACACGACGATTTGAAATGCATAGTCGATGCTTGAATCAATGTGTCGGCGAGCACTGCAGTTTGGGCTTTCGTCAAAGCTGGAATCACTATTACGAAACCCCACAGCGACAACTCTGACCCTGACAATGAGATGGAACTCTGCATTGTTGACGAACTCGACCACTTGGACGAACTTTTTATGTCGGATACAGAAGATGAGGACCTTGACGGATTTGTAGTTGTTTGAATGCTTTGTCTTATATTACCGCAAATACACATGTCAATAAAACAATCAAACTCGGTTTTGCTCCTGTTGCCTTTTTAAAATATAGCATGCTCCCCTATGTGTCACGCTCGCATGGCCATTATTGCGTCCATTGACCCAAAGTGCCTTTTCTATTGGCAAAAAACTGATATGTCACCCTTTCAGTCGGTGTGCCCTATAGGCGTGAAAATACGGTCATTCAACATTGTCCCACTGGCGTCTACTCTCCCCGGTCGAATGCTCACCCGCCTGGTTGCCCCACACCTGCGTGAAGATCGTAGTAGTAGTAGTTGACACAGTTCCTGTTGGAGTTGTACATAGCATTTGTTATTTGGGGGAGGGGAACTATGCAATAAAATGTTGCACTATAAACAAGGCAAGGACGCTGCCATTAGCGGCAACATTGCTATTTAAAATGACATGAGGTTGAGGTGACATGATTTTATCGCAGGATGAGAATTCACTGCGATTTCTGTTCATACAGCTTAATGAGTAAGTGGAATCATTCCACTTTGGAGCCCACAATTGAAAGCTTGAATGTTTGCTGTCCGGATTCAGAGTTGTCTAAACGCAAGGCCTATTTCCAACAAAATTGTTGTAGACTGCTATAGCATCTCCATGTAAAAAGGCCCTTGTATTATTCTTTGCCTAATGTGGCACCTGTTCTTTCTGTTTCCGCCAACCGAGCATTGACTTGAGTTCAGCTGGTATCAATTCCTTGCTTGACCAAACGGGAGTCAGTCCAAATATGATCTACCTCGGTAGGCGGAGTTATCGTGTCAACGCACCAAATGAGCACCTTGTTCTCGGAAATGGGTGAAGAGGGGTCAAGGGCAAACTCTTATGTAGCTGAATTTCTGCTTTAATTTTAAAATTTAATGTATTGTGTTTTAATTACCGTATTTTCACGCCTATACGGCGCGCATAAAAGTAAAAAAAAAGTCACACATTTTCTCCAAAATAGACAGGGCGTCTTATAATGCAGAGCGCCCTTTGTGAGCGCCGCCAAGCGGCGCCGAGCGGGAGGGTTCGCGGGGGCGCCGAGCGGCTGGCGATAGCGCTGCCTACCGGAAGCAGCTTATTTCCGGGTTCCGGTGCGCAGTGACTGCTGGGAAATATAGTTCTTCCTCGCTACACCCACATGCTAAAAACATGTTTTAAAAAGGCAACGGAAGCAAAACTGAGTTCGGTTGTACTTTATTTAGACATTTTACAATTTCCTTAAGTCATCACCTTCAAATCCCTCTAACTCCTCATCTTCTGTGTCAGAATTAAACAATTACCCAAACGAGCCTTCCAAATAGCCGCCCCCCCCCCCCCCCCCCCCTCTCTTCATTATCAGAGTCACCGTAATTTCCATGTGGCTCCTTAGAAATTATGCCGGCTTTGGCAAAAGCTCGAACAACCGTGCAAGCAGACACGTTCGCCCAGGCGGCAACGATCCATTGACAAATCGTAGCGTAAGAAGCCCGGCGCTGCCTGCCACTTTTCGTGAAGCTGTGTTCGCCAGCGATCATCCACTGCTCCCACGCCGCTCGTAACTTTGATTTGAAAGCCCGGTTGATGCCGATGTCCAGCGGCTGTAATTCTTTGGTCAAGCCTCCGGAAATGACAGCAAGCTCTGAGTATACATCACGTAACCAGTCTCGGCAGCGCTCGTGACGTATATGACGGCTCACCGTCTGTTTTGATTTGCGACTCCATGCCCGGCTGGCGAACACATCTTCACAAAAAGTGGCAGGCAGCGCCGGGCTTCTTGCGCTACGATTTGTCAATGGATCGTTGCCGCCTGGGCGAACGTGTCTGCTTGCACGGTTGTTCGAGCTTTTGCCAAAGCCTGCATAATTTCTAAGGAGCCACATGGAAATTACGGTGACTCTGAAAATGAAGAGAGGGGGGGACCCGGCTATTTGGAAGGCTCGTTCGGGCAATTGTTTAATTCTGACACAATTCTGAGGAGTTTGAAGGATTTGAAGGTGATGATGACTTGAGTAAATTGTAAAATGTCCAAAACAAGCACTACCGAACTCAGTTTTGCTTCCGTTGCCTTTTTAAAGCGTGTTTTTAGCATGTGGGTGTAGCAAGGAAGAACTATATTTCCCAGCAGTCACTGCGCACCGCAACCCGGAAATAAGTTGCTTCCGGTAGCCAGCGCTATTGCGTTTCAATCTTAATCCATATGAAATATATAATATATATGCGTCTAATGAAATGGTGCGTGCTTTGTGTGTCTAAAATACAGAAATAGCACTCGTTACTGACACTGCGGCGTAAGAAACGATGCGCCAAATAGGCGTGAAAATACGGTACATACTCTGTGACGTTTCAATAACTATCCGTTGAAGTCGATAGAAATCGAAGAATAAAGTTGGTTCCAACAAATTTGTTTGTTTTTTGTCACCAAATTGTTGGTGTACAGTACACCCTATAAAGCGCATGTGCAGCAGCGAGTGGAAACCAAGATAACAATGGCAGCGTCAAGTGTGGCTTAGGTGCACGATAGTCAAAAAATACATTTCCCTCGATAATGTAAAGCCAAGTGTCACCTGTAAAAAAACAAACAAAAAACAAGGAAGTTGGACTTTGCTTGGCACCGTAGCACAACCATCATGCACAAACATCTAAAGAGAAGACACACGGGAATTGTAGAAATGATTTAGACTCCCCTTGATAAGCTGACTTTGAACTTTGACTCTGAATTCTCATTACTGGAATTTCAGGTCAAGTCTAGTAAGTCTTATAATCCAATTTGCACTGTAGAATTTAGCATAGTGGGTAGGTAGAAAATATGGTGATTATCTTATAACACTGTTACAGTGCTAAAATAATCCTTTACTATTTTTGATAAAAATTAAACTATTTCACATAGCGTGCTGCTGTCAACATAATGGAAAGTGCAGGATTCAATCTGTCACTGTTTCATTTGGCACAGAGAGACCACGGAAATCCAGAGATCAGCATTTTAGTTTGATCCTAGAAAACGTCTTTGTTTTTTTACTGTTGCAAATTGAGACATTTGCACATTATTTAAACAAGGATGTCATTCTAGTCTGAATTATCACAATTCTTTTTTCCGTCGCTTTGTTGTGTCCCTTGGTGGCTTTGTTGCCCTCCTGGGGCTTGTCGAAGGCCTCTTTGCTCTGCTGTCCTTTGGTGGCCCCTCAAAAGCTTTGTTGCTCTGCTGACCTTTGGTCGTCCCTCAAAAGCCTTGTTGCCCTGCTGATCTTTGGTGGCCCCTCAAAAGCTTTGTTCCTCTGCTGACCTTTGGTGGCTTTGTGACCCTCGTCACGTTCGTCAAAGACTTTGTCGGTCTGCAACTACATTCCACCCAGTAATAGCTTAGTAGGAATTATAACATTGTACATTTGCACTTTTCATCTGTAGGCAGTTTGACGAACACCACATTGGCCAAATAAAGACAGTTTTTCCTGAGGCCTACAACTTCAGACAGGAAACGAATATCCCGACATCCAACACCTGTATTATGCAGGGAAGGAGCTACCAGCTCACTGTGGAACCTGTCATGTTTGCGGGTTTGTAAACTTTTTTAATTTTTTTTTGACATTTTGTTTGACACACAATGCTGTTTTCTTTTTTCCACTGTTTTTGTGTTAGTAAAGGAGATTTGCTAGTTGCAGGTGTATGTTATAATGGAGTTTGGGATGTTAAATCAATATAGAATATAATAATTTGTAATAAAGTTGAACTTCTATTTAAATCAATATACAATCAAATCTCATTACTATGCCACCCGTCGGGACCGAGCAAAAGTTGCATAGTAGCAAGTGTGGCGAAGGTTTTTACCTTATCGGTCACTGTAAATTTGTGATTGAATGAAAGGTTTTAATAGGGAGTACAAATGTGTTACTTTGAAGGGAAAATCTTAAGAAGAATCATCACAAGTGGTATTTCTGAGATACTGTATGAATCAAAAGCACATTATTAGGGTCAATATCATAAGGAAGTTAATATGCCTGTCTTTTTAAGTGCAAAATATCAAATTATCCAATTTGAAAGAAGAAATGAGTCTATCTTGATTAGAACCTGATGCTTTCTAATTACAGAAATTACAATTTTCTTACCAAATGTTTAAGATGTTGTGGCAGCCATATTGCTTCTAATGTCAAAATATCTCAATTCTTTCGATGGTTGGAGAAATACAACAACAACAAAAAATCTATTAGCAAATCAGCTTAGCGTTGCGATGTTCTTTGATAGCGGTGGGACACTATCTACCCAGTTACTCCGGTGAGAGAGTAAGACGAAGGCACACAGATAATTCTTCAGCTTCTTTTATATCAAATCCAAGTCCCACATTCTTCTTTGAAAACACATTCCAGTCAACTTTGATGAATACTGAATCAAACTCTGCTGGAAACGTTTGCGGTGCTCTCTATTAAAGACTACAACTATAGGACCCCAAGCTGTCCGCCTAGGTGCCTGAACCTGCCTTTTAATGAATACAACGGAAAACAGATTATAAATTTATTACAATAAATGTGGAATTTAGTTTTATTTCAAAATCAAGGCTACTCGCGTCTGGTCAGTCAAAGCACATTTAACTAGGTTTATATGTCAGTGCCCTAGGTAAGATTGATGTGCCCCGAGCGAGCATTGACGGGAACATGAGTTTTTTCACGTTTTATGAAAGATGCGTATGTTTTTTTTGAATTTCATTCATAGACGTCGAAATAAATTTTCTTTAGTGTTTTATCTGTTTATCCTTTCTCTATTTTGAAATAAATGATTGGCCGGATTCGTGATGTCACGCGCCGACGCAACGGCGCCATTTTGAAGTGACGTCATCGTGTCGCGGCAGTTTTTTTGCATGTCGGGTTTTTGTGCGCATTTAAGCCGTACCCTCGATTCAGCCATGATTTTTTGTCCGACAAAGCGGCTTATATGCGAGTAAATTCGGTAGTATGGCAGTAATAATAGGGGTGATCCTACTTTTTTCGATTATCGTGGCCATGTCTGGTCTA
Organism: Stigmatopora argus; assembly: GCF_051989625.1. Taxonomy (NCBI): domain Eukaryota; kingdom Metazoa; phylum Chordata; class Actinopteri; order Syngnathiformes; family Syngnathidae; genus Stigmatopora; species Stigmatopora argus. The sequence continues at coordinate 17,997,001 of NC_135397.1, read as the reverse complement.
CATTACGTGCAATATTCGATGTATTACTGTACAGTGGTTACTGTACTTATGAAGGTTTCTACATATAAAATTTTCACTTTACTAAACCCTTTGATATGCAAGTTACTCTTCCAATATACAAAAACACGATATTACAGTGCCGTGAAAAAGTATTTGCAGGTTTCGTATGAACGTAGACAATCCAATGAAAGAGCAAATGCAGTTTCTAAATGATGATTTTATTGACCAAGCCAGAAAAAAATACAAACTTGCCCTCTGTGAAAAAGTAATTGCCCCCCTTTGTTAAATCACAAAATTACCATGACTAATCACAACTGTTGAAAAGCTGAGTTCAATTTCACAGGCCGCACCCACATCTGATTACCACGTGTTGAATCAAGAAAACACTAAAACAGAATGAGTCAAAAAAGTGAAGTAGGCTACAAGATCAGAGCATCATGCCACAATCCAAAGAGATTCAAGAAGAAATGCAAAAAAAAAGTGATGGACGTCTATCAGTCCGGAAATGGTTACAAAGTAATATCCAAGGCTTTGGGGCGCCAGCGAACCACAGTCAGAGCCATTATCCCCAAATGGAGAGAACTGGGAACAGTGGAAAACGTTCCCCGGAGTGGTTGGCCGGCTAAAATTATTCCAAGAGTGCGACGACGACTCATCCAGGAGGTCACAAATTACTGCAATAGTTGTCACTTTCGAACACGAAATAAAAAGAAAAAAAATCAAAGCGAAATTTTGTTTTATTTCATAATCACAAATTTACAATCATTTCCTTTCGGTGTTCCGAAAGGGAGGGTGTTGTTTGCACGTAGAAAAATTCAAAAAGGAAGTAACGTAAGCACGACCAGGTGAAGTCGTGGTGAAGAAGGAGCTGAGCCGAAAGGTCAATCTCTGTATTCACCAGTCGATCTACGTTCCTAACCTCATGGTCACAAGCTCTGGGTTGTGACCGAAAGAACAAGATCCTGATTACAAGCAGCTGAAATGAGTTTTATTGACGTTTTTGGGGGGATTTCCGGAGTTTAAAGAGGTTGTCCGGAGTCCCGGAGTTTGCCTTGCATTTCCGGGTAAACTCCTGAAATTCCGGAGTAGTTGGCAGCTCCACACATTCGCTGTTAATATACAGGGGCGACGGATCATCTCGTTTTGGAGAGCTTCAGCGCCAAGTTCTTGAGAGCGCACCACTCGCTGAGTCTAAGGACCTCATCTCTGTAGGCCGTCTCATTTTCCCCTGTGATCATCCCCAACAATGTTGTATCGTCCGCAAATTTCACAATTACATTCTCAGGATGCGTCGGTCTGCAGTCGTGTGTGTAGAGCGAGTAAAGTAGTGAACTCAGCACACAGCCTTGGGGCGAGCCGGTGTTGAGCGTTCGCGCGGATGAGAGGTGGAGGCCCAGCTTCACGTGCTGGGGACGGTTGACCAGAAAGTCCTTAATCCAGGAGCAGTTGGAAGGTGGGAGCCCCAGGTAGGCCAATATGGGGATAAAAATGTCCGGGCGTAGGGTGTTAAAGGTTGAGCTCTAGTCGATAAAGAGCATTCTGACTGCTCTCAATACATGAGATAGCAGGAATTAGTTAATTTGCTAAACACTATTTCCAACATTAATTATCTCTGAGGTCTTCCTCATTTTCTGTACATTCAAAGTCCACACAATTTTTGTATTCTTTCGTTCTCTTTCAAATCCTCTCCGTAATGTTGAGTGGACGCCCCTCGTCACGACGTCATTACGCTCGTCCATGTAAATTGATGAATTGACTGGCTTTATTAATGTGCTTTGATCATTTATAGGAAAAAAGGAAGGTATGCCTGTCTTGACAGCCTCTGCTCTTTTGAAGAGACGACTCATCTTCCATCACAACCTTATTTCCATGGTTAAACACCACCACAAGGTCAGTTATAGTCTGGATGTGAAAGCAAATCTGTTGTATTTGTCCACGCAGTCGTTTCTGACCATGTCTTTAAAAAAATACTCAAATTGCAGCTTTTTCTATCCTTGTTAGTACCACAAGTGTTTGTGGCTGAAGACAAACTGACCCGCTGGCATCCTAACTTTAATGTGGACACGCTACCAGCTGTGCAAGCAAGTTTACTCCCTCAACCTCCTAGCATTGAAAAACATGCAACTGCTCAGGAGGTGTTAGACAAGGCCCACTCAGTCATTACATCAAAGGTCCTAGAAAATGAAGTTTGTGTTATATACAATATTTACCTGATATTATGTTTGATAGAAAATTAATGGTTGGAACTGTCTACTTTATTGAATTTTTCTGAGTAAATATTATTTGATTGGTTTCTCTGAAAACAGATGGAGAGAGCACTGGTTTCTCTAGTGCACAAGAAACGAGAAGATAAAGAAGACTGTAAAGATCAAAATCCCAAGCAAGCATCAGCTTCACTCAATCTTCCAAATGCCCTAAACGGAGTGTCACAGTCCCTATTGGACAGAGTATGTGTTTAATCCATTTCCTGTTTTTGTTTTTATTCGAGTTGGTGCGCTATTGTTACAATTCTCCTTATCTACAGGAAATGTAGATTGAATTTAAAAAGATGTAATATTTTTTATGACACAAGGAAAGAATACATTAGCACGCATGTTGATTTTGACTAATTTGTTCCCAAAGCGTAAAAGTTTACCAGTATAGTAACATATATTTTAAAGACCAAACTTTAAGATTGTGTAGTACATTAAGGTTACATAAATAATTATATGAATATAAAGTTCTAAACAAATTGGCAGGACCTGGAAAGTCCATTTAAAAAGGACACCAACATTTTGCGCGGCAACGCGCTCGTAACATAACATAATCAAATTTAAATGAACTTGGATTACGATGCAGACACACTCAAAAATAAATTTAATCTAACCTTGCACTAAACTTAATTCTAATTTTGTTTTGAATTTTGATACCCAGTGCTCGCAGAGCCATTACAAAGGGTACTCGGACGTCTGGTCGAAAGACGTTTGGTCGACCGGACGTTTGGTCGACCGGACGTTTGGTCGACCGGACGTTTGGTCGACCGGACGTTTGGTCGACCGGACGTTTGGTCGACCGGACGTTTGGTCGACCGGACGTTTGGTCGACCGGACGTTTGGTCGACCGGACGTTTGGTCGACCGGACGTTTGGTCGACCAAACGTCCGGTCGACCGGACGTTTGGTCGACCGGACGTTTGGTCGACAGGACGTTTGGTGGAACGGACGTTTGGTCGCCGGGTTGTTACTGTTGAAACCAGCTCTCAAAATTATAATCATGAGAAAGAGAGAGTTAAATATCTAATATCATAATTTGACAGTGAGCGAACCCGGCGACCAAACGTCCGTTCTACCAAACGTCCGTTCTACCAAACGTCTGTTCTACCAAACTTTCGGTCGACCAAACGTCCGGTCGACCAAACGTCCGGGGACCAAACGTCTTTCGATGAGACGTCCGGTCACGTTACAAAGAGGGAGTCGCGACCACAGAGACATTACACGAGGGAGTTGCGGGGAGAGAGACAGTGCCCATGATGTTCTTATGCTGTCTGGTCGTATATCAAAATTTGTCTCTTATGTCAAGATAAATATTTGCTCGAAATTTTACCCGTATCTCAAATTCCTCTTATGTCGGGGCACTCGTATGTCGAGGTACCACTGTACATGAGGGAAAGAATGGAAGAAAAGTACAGTAGTCCCTCAAATATCGCAGTTAATGTAGACCAAACATGGCCGCGATAAACGAAAAACCGCAGTTATTTCTACCACAATACATGTTTTCGCGCCTATATATAAATACAAGCCAAGTACAATTATCAAAAACTGTATATTTAATTAATATTGCAGCTATAAGCATATCAAAAGACTAAGGTATTAATATCTAAACTCATATGTCAAGGTATTACCGTACCGTATTTACTCGCATATAAGCCGGCCGCATGTATAAGCCGCACCCTTAAAATTGCCTTAAAATTTTAGAATTTTCAATTTCTCGCATATAAGCTGCCCCCCATTCTCAATTTTCACCTCCATATTCATGGTTTTAATATGGAGTACAAATGTGTTACTTTGAATGGAAAATCTTGAGAAAAAGCATCACAAGTGGTATTTCTGAGATACCGTATGAATCAAAAGCACATCATTAGAGTCAATATCATAAGGAAGTTAATATGCCTGTCTTTTTAAATGCAAAATATAAAATTATTCAATTTGAAAGAGTAAATAAGTCTATCTTGATGACAACCTGATGCTTTCTAATTACAGAAATTAAAATTTTCTTACCATACGTTTAAGATGATCTGGCAGCCAAATTGCTTCTGTCAAAATATCTAAATTCTTTCGATGGTTCATATTACCCCAATAGTTGTCACTTTCGAACAAGAAATAAAATGAAAAAAAAATCAAAGTGGAATTTAGTTTGATATCAAAATCAAGGCTACTCGCGTCATGCCAGTCAGAGCACGCTTAAATAGGTTAAGACGGCAGCGCCCTAGGTAAGAGGGCTGTGCCCCGAGCGAGCTGTGACGGGAACGTGATTTTTTTTTTCACGTTTTATGCAAGATATGTACGTTTTTCTTGAAATTCATTCATAGACGTCAAAATTAATTTTATTTAGCATTTTATCTGTTTACCTTTTCCATATTTTGAAATAAATGACCGTATCGACCTCATCGTGTCATGGCGGCATCGACTTGCAGTTTCGTGCATGTCGTGTTTTTATATGCATATAAGCCGTACCCTCGATTCAGTCATCATTTTTTGTCTGACAAAAGCGGCTTATATGCGAGTAAATTCAGTGTGTAGAAATAGTTACAGATACAGATCTACACACACACACAGTGGTACCTCAAGATACGAGCTTAATTCATTCCGGGACTGAGCTCGTATGTCAATTTACTCGTAACTCAAATAAACGTTTCCCATAGAAATGAACTAAAAACAAATTAATTCGTTCCAACACTCTGAAAAAACAACAAAAACAGGACATTCGATTGGAAAAACATTTTTATCTGTTCTAATTCGCCATCTATTAACAGTAACAAATAACTAGTGGTTTAATAGTACTAAAATTAGACGGATTTCGCGGGGGGAAGACCATTCGCCAAACGGTTCAAAATGCGTTTAATGATTAAATACAAATACTAGTATTGTATATACAAATACTAGTATTTGTATTTAATCATTAAACGCTGTTTTTGGCTGGATTTGACCGAATTTGAGAGCATTTTGAGCCGTTTGGCGAATGGCCCTGTTCTTAAAATGGCCGACAAGCGACGACGTCTAACTCCGTTGCCTCAGAACGCGCATCGGATATCTAGTCTGTATACACGATACCTATGGCAATACCAAGCAAAAAAAAAAGGGAAACGACGAAGAATGTGAATTTCCTTTGTCTTCTTTTAAATAAAATACTAGTATAAAATACAATACTAGTATTGTATATACAAATACTAGTATTTGTATTTAATCATTAAACGCTGTTTTCGGCTGGATCTGACCGAATTTGAGAGCATTTTGACCCGTTTGGCGAATGGACGTATATAGACGTTTTTTTGCCTTATCGCGACATCATCGCAGCATTTTACCGAGGAATTCACTTCCCTGGGCTCAGTTCTAATGTCCAAAGAGCTCCAGTATTTGTATTTGATCATTAAATGCTTTTTTAGGATGGATTTAACCTGATTGCTGTCATTTCACGGCTCAGTTCTGCTACATCTGCCCGCCCAAGAGTGCTTATTCCCGGGCTGCCATTGACGGTAGACTAATAAATTGAGAGTGATGAGCGGCAAAGGGAAATGAATCATTGATTTTTACTATAATTTGGACAACGCCGGCGGCGGGCCGGATTAAAAATCCTAACGGGCCGTATATGGCCCACAGGCCGAGGTTGAAAAACTTGTACACACACGATCCGGGGGCGAGCGCGCGAAACCTCCGTCCGGCCGAACCTCCGTCCGGCCGAACCTCCGTTCGGCCGAACGGCCAAATGGCCTTTCGGTGGAACATCCATTCGGCGACCTGTCCATCTGTCAAACGTCCGTCGGCGAAACGTCTTTAGGCGAATCATCCGAGTATCCGTATTTATAATTATAATAATCGGACATATGCTTTGTCATCATTATTGACCCGACAAAAAGCCTAATTGTCATCATACCCAGGTGCGTATGATGAAATTGGTAGTGCTTCTCCACAAGGTGCGCCTTCCCGACAAAAGGCCCACACATGGACACATCGCATCACTTCCCCGAGCGCAACCAAATCCCGGCGACTGCAGAAAAAGCTTGCCTTGCAGATGCCAACAAAGTAAAAAATAAATGCATCTCTTACCTCCCACTGTCTCCTCACTTACCTTCAGTCAGCCAGTAGGAGGCAGATCACCGCCCAACGTCCTTCATGTTACCTCACCCCGAAGTTATTACACAGAAGGGATTTTGTGTCGTGCTACCGCAAGTCCTGATAGCTGTGGGAAAAAAACTGTCCTTAAGCCTATTTGTCCGTACTTTGTGAGACTTGTAACGTCTGCCAGCTGGGACAGGTTGTGACCAGGCCACCTATGGGTCCCCGACAATGTTCCCGACTCTGCTGAGGTAACGAGGGTTGGCAATGTCTTCCAGTGAGGGCAGAGAGCAGGCGACGATCTTCTGGGCAGTGTTAATCACTCTCTGCACGGCCTTTTTGTCTGCTGCTGTGCTTCCAGCGTACCACACTGTAATGCAGAATGTCAGGATGCTCTCCACAGTGGCTCTATAGAAGGTTACCTGAAGCTTAGTGTCCAAGTTGTTCCTCCTGAGAACCCTGCGGAAATTGAGTCGTTTCTGGGCCTTCTTCACTACTGCCGTGGTGTTTGGAGACCAGGAGAGCTTATCCGTGACGTGGACCCCCAGGAATTTAAAGGACTGGACCCTGTCTACACATACTCCATTTATGAGGCGTGGGGCCAGATCTGTGCTGTGTTTGCAAAAGTCCAGGATTATGTCTTAGGTTTTCGTGGTGTTCAGTGTGAGATTGTTCACCGAGCACCACGAAGACAGTTTGTTGACCTCATCTCTGTAGGCCAACTCATCCCCTCCTGAGATGAGTCCGACCACAGTGGTGTCATCGGTAAATTTGATGATGGAGTTCGATTTGTGGGTTGGTGTACAGTCGTATTGTTTGCGAACGTCCAGGATTATTTCTTTAGTTTTCGTGGTGTTCAGTGTGAGATTATTCACCGAGCACCACGAAGACAGTTTGTTGACCTCATCTCTGTAGGCAGACTCATCCCCCCTGAGATGAGTCAGACCACAGTGGTGTATCGGCAAATTTGATGATGGGGTTAGACTGGTGGGTTGGTGTAGAGTCGTATGTGTACAGGGAGTACAGAAGAGGACTCAGTACACAGCCTTGAGGGGAGCCAGTGCTCAGTGTAATGGAGGAAGAGAGGTGGGGACCAAGTCTAACAGTTTGTGGTCGGTTGGTTAAGAAGTTCTTTATCCAGCAGCAGATGGAAGAGATACAATATCACGTAAGAGCACAGCAAGTGAACACAAAAAAGTTAAGAGGCTGCAACTTCACATAAAATGGTTTAAATGGATAATGAGTAGAATGCAGTGGCGGGCCGTCAGGGCCTTCAAGGCCTTCTCTGCTGGCCTAAGAAATATCTGAATCATATACAGTGGTACCTCGACATACAAGCGTAATCCGTTCCGAGACTGAGATCGTATGACGAGGTTCTCGTAACTCGAGCGGACGTTTCCCATTGAAATGAATGGAAAAAAATTTAATTCGTTCCAGCCCTTTGAAAAAACACCAAAAACAGGATATTGGATATTGAGCGGCATGTTGTTCTCCAAGTTACACTCCAACAAAGGTCTAGACTAGTGCGTCATCTATCGGGAAAATGAGGGTATTGCACGGCAAAACGAAGTGAATGAGGTCATTGATTTTTACTATAATTTGGACAACGTCGGCGGGCCAGATTAAAAAGCCTAACGGGCCCGTGGGCCGTAGTTTGAAAAACATGTACACGCCAATACGAGCAAATCCGGGGGCAGGGCGAGCGAGCGAATCCGGCGACGAATAACGTGTACACACGCCAATAATATGCAACTTATTGATAATTTTGATATTAGATATTTAGATATTAATGCTCTTGCATTGTCAATGCAATTACAAACTCACTCTCTCATGATTATAATTTTGAGAGCGAGAGATTACCTGGTTGATTGCTTTCAACAGTTTACTCTGTCTCTCTCTCATTATAATTTTGAGAGCGAGCGACTCCGGCGACGAAACGTCCGTTCGACGAAATGTCCGGCGGCGAATCCGTCGACCAAATGTCCGTTTGACGAAACGTCCGTTCGACGAAATGTCCGGCGGCAAATCCGGCGACCAAATGTCCGTTTGACGAAAGGTCCGTTTGACGAAAGGTCCGTTTGACGAAAGGTCCGTTTGACGAAAGGTCCGTTTGACGAAAGGTCCGTTTGACGAAAGGTCCGTTTGACGAAAGGTCCGTTTGACGAAAGGTCCGTTTGACGAAAGGTCCGTTTGACGAAAGGTCCGTTTGACGAAAGGTCCGTTTGACGAAAGGTCCGTTTGACGAAAGGTCCGTTTGACGAAAGGTCCGTTTGACGAAAGGTCCGTTTGACGAAAGGTCCGTTTGACGAAAGGTCCGTTTGACGAAAGGTCCGTTTGACGAAAGGTCCGTTTGACGAAAGGTCCGTTTGACGAAAGGTCCGTTTGACGAAAGGTCCGTTTGACGAAAGGTCCGTTTGACGAAAGGTCCGTTTGACGAAAGGTCCGTTTGACGAAAGGTCCGTTTGACGAAAGGTCCGTTTGACGAAAGGTCCGTTTGACGAAAGGTCCGTTTGACGAAAGGTCCGTTTGACGAAAGGTCCGTTTGACGAAAGGTCCGTTTGACGAAAGGTCCGTTTGACGAAAGGTCCGTTTGACGAAAGGTCCGTTTGACGAAAGGTCCGTTTGACGAAAGGTCCGTTTGACGAAAGGTCCGTTTGACGAAAGGTCCGTTTGACGAAAGGTCCGTTTGACGAAAGGTCCGTTTGACGAAAGGTCCGTTTGACGAAAGGTCCGTTTGACGAAAGGTCCGTTTGACGAAAGGTCCGTTTGACGAAAGGTCCGTTTGACGAAAGGTCCGTTCGACGAACTGTCCGTCGACCAAACGTCCGGGGACCAAGTGTCCGTCGACCAAACGTCCGTCGACCAAACGTCCGGTCACGGTTGAGAATGGGTCTGCTTTGTCAGTCTCAAAGTGGGCAAAGAAACGGTTCAGTTTCTCAGCTAGTGAGGCATCTGCGTTAACAGACACATTATTGTCATTGTAATTGGTAATATGTCGTATTCCCTGCCAAATCTTCTTTGGGTTATTTTCTGTGAAGTGCTCCTCAATTTTCCTTGTATATATGCTACCTTGGCCTTTTTAATGCCTCTCTTCACCTCTGCTCTGGCAGCGCTGTATTGTACCTTGTCCCCTGACCTGAAGGCGGTGTTACGGCATTTGATGAGTGCCTGTGTCTCATTGGTCGTCCAGGGTTTTTGGTTAGGAAAAACCCGTATCCGTTTATTAACAGTGACGTTGTCCGTGCAGTTTTTGATGTGGGAAAGTACAGTGTCTGTGTAGTCCTGGAGGTTGTGGTGTTCGAAAAGTTCCCAGTTTGTGCGGGAAAAACAGTCCTGCAGCTGAGAAAGGGCATCCTCGGGCCAAGTTTTTATTATCTTTATTTGTGGCCTTGTTAGCCTCCGGAGTGAAGTGTATGCGGGGGTGAAGGACAGGCAGAGATGGTCTGATCCAGACAGGTGAGGGAGGGAAGTAGCTCTATAAGCATGTTTGATATTAGAATAAACATGGTCTAGAGCAGGGGTCACCAAACTACGGCCCGGGGGCCGGATCCGGCCCGCCGGCACATTTGGACCGGCCCTCTGAACAATACCAGAGACGCTATCGGATTTATTTTCCTATTTGGCCTTGAAGACTGGGACGTTTTAATCTTGTGTTTGGTTCATTGCACCCCTGCTGAGCCCACAAATCATCCCAGTGATGCGGGCCTTCGCATTGCTCCTTTGGTGACACGCGCGGGGAGAGTGTTTGCCTTTGATGCATGCGGGCATTCCACCGTTGCATGCGTGAGCAGAGTGTTAGCGAGACATCTGGACGATCGCAGGTGAGGGCGGAGCCCTGGGGCCATCACTATTGCGATGCTATTCAAGCATATAAAAACTGTGCAACCGGAACCTGTTTGAGAACGGAATAATGGCGAAAAGGTTAGTTAAGAGAAAAATTGATTCAGAATGCAGGGTATTTAACCTGCAGTGGACAAACGATTATTTTTTTGTTAAATGCAAAGAAAAGGCTGTTTTTCTCATCTGTCAAGAGACGGTGGCAGTATTCAAAGAATACAATCTTCGCCGGCACTATGAATCCCGTCACAAAGACAAGTACAATAGCGTGCAAGGCCAAATACGAGCAGACAAACTCTCAAAGCTAAAAGTTGGAATATTATCTCAGCAGACTACATTTCTACGCCAAGCTCAGCTGAACCAGGCATCCGTTCGGGCCAGCTTTCGGGTTGCTAAACTGATAGCAAGCAACGGTAAGCCTTTCACTGACGGAGAGTTTTTTAAGAAATGTATGGATGTTGTCGTGGAGGAAGTGTGTCCCGAGAAGAAAGATGCATTTAATGCCGTAAGTCTGTCGGCGAGTACAATCGCCAGACGCGTTGAAGAAATCGGGAGTAATGTATATGCCCAGCTGCAGCTGAAGACGAAAGAATTTGACTTTTTTTCATTAGCACTGGATGAAAGCACGGACGTGCAAGACACAGCGCAACTGCTCATTTTTATTTGTGGAGTTAGCGCAAACTTTGAGATTTGCGAGGATCTGGCAGCCCTCCAAAGTCTCAAATGGACTACAACAGGAGAGGATATTTTTGACAAAGTGTGCCAAACCATGGAGAAGTTGGACCTGGACTGGTTAAAGCTAGCTAGCATCACGACTGACGGGGCTCCTAGCATGGTGGCTGAAACTCGCGGTCTAATAATGGGACGCATGAACCGGGAGTTGGAAAAAAGGGGTCTCATCGCCCCGCTACGAGTCCACTGCCAAATTCACCAGCAAGCACTGTGCTGCAAAATGTTGACGTGGGATTCTGTAATGACGGTTGTGGTGTCGTGCATAAACTTCAGAGCAAAGGGAGAAGATTGTGCATGGCACAACAGAAAGTTAATGTTCCATGGCTTTTTTTTTCTATGAAGAACCCAGAGAGAGTTATTTAGTTATTATTTATTTCATAAATAGTGTTATTTATTTCCTGTTTTTTTCTGTGAAGAACTCAGAGAGGGTTATTTAGTTATTATTTATTTCATTAATAGTGTTATTATTTGTTTCCTGACTTTTTTTCTGTAAAGAACCTGGAAAGGGTTATTTGGTTGTGTGGCTTTCTGGAAAACAATAAATTTTTTGAGCTCCCCTACGATCGTCACACTTTTTCTGTTACAAACTGACACCGGCCCCCCATCAGAGAAGGGAAAGGTTATGTGGCCCTCACAGGAAAAAGTTTGTGGACCCCTGGTCTAGAGTTTTATCTTCTCTGGTGTGACACTTCACGTACTGGATAAACTTAGGCAGAACAGTCTTTCAACATGTTTTGTTGAAGTCACCAGCGACAATAAAGACTCCATCGGGGTGGTCAAGCTGCTGTTTGTTTACAGCCGTTAGCAGGAGGCTAAGTTTTGTGCTAACGTTAGCATCCGGTGGAATGTAGACAGCCATTACAATGATAACCGTTATCTCCCAAGGTAGATAGAAGGGCCTGCACCGTACCGCCAATAGCTCTAAATCCGGGGAGCAGTGAGTGCGATCCAACATCGCAAAACCATGCATTGTGTATGAACACGCAAAGTCCTTTGCTTTTCCCTGTTAATTATTTCGGACGATTGTTTCGGAATAGCGTCCGGCTAGCTAGGGTCGGGGATTTGCGGGTGTACCCACGTTTCCGTGATTTAAAGTTGCAGTTCCTGACAAAGCTGTTGGTAGCAATCTGAAGTTCCAAATCATCCATTTTGTGGGTAAGGGATCTGGCGTTGGTCAAAAAGATACTCTGAAGCGGTGCTTGGTGTGGTTGCTGCCTTAGCTTAGCAGCTAGGCCCGTCCGTCATCCGTGCTTTTGCTTTCTTACCCTTCGCCGCCTCCGTTGTACTCTGAGTGGGCTGACTATCCACGGAGATACCAGAGGTCTCGAGATGTCCTCGGGGATATCGTAGGTCCGTTGGTAGTCTGTTGTGATGGATAAATCGCATCTCCTTCCGAGAGTAATTAAATGCTGGCGACTGTAGATGTTAGTAAATAAGGAACGACACCAAACTGGAGAGCATTGAGCCGCTGCACCCGTGCGCGCCGCCATCTTGGATTTTTTTCTCCATTTCTTCCAGCGATTAGCGATCGATCCGCCATTCACACTGTCTAACGGGAAAAAAACTGAAAAAATGCAACGCTCCGCCCAGTGCTCGTAGAGACATTACACGGGGGAGTTGCGACTAGAAAGACAGTGCCAATAATGTTCTTATGAGCAGCCTCTCGCATACGCTGTATATCAAAATTTGTCTCGTAACTCAAGATAAATATTTACCCGAAATTTTACTCGTATCTTAAATTGCTCGTATGTCGAGGTACCACTGTATATATAAAGGTTAATTTAAATACGGTACTCACAGTGAAAATACTTCCTGACAGTGCTCCACTTGATATGAATTAAAAAAACAGGTTAATGGGGGGCTTTCCGGTTGCTCAACCAGTATACAGGTTTGTTCTTAGTTTTATTAAGTTCATTTTGTCTTGTGGCCATGTCTGGTCTACATGATCCGTGATATTCGAGGGATTACTGTAGTCGCCTGACTAAGCATCGGATGGAAACATTTCACGTAGCAAATCAACCTAAAAAACACCATTGTCTGTTATAATCAAATCAGACAAAGCATAGACTTTGTTCTTGTTTTTTAAAGCATGAGGACGGTCGAACTTGTTGATTAAGGCTGGCTTTTTCATTCAGCCAGCCAGCAGCATCCCCACACATGCGATCTGTATGAATCCTTGCATTTTCAGTTTAGCTCTTCCAAAAAACGTGTCGCTGCCTTTTGCGACCGGGGCCGGGTCGCAGGGCAAACCGCGCTCGCCGCCGAATCGCCGGCCGACGCTGTGATCACGGGCCGCCGCTTCGCCGTCCGCCCACCCAGCCAGGAAATTAAGCTTCCACTTGGCCCTACCGTGCCATCCAACTGTCAATTAGCCATTGAGGGAGCTCTATTTTCGGAGAAGTACCCTGACTTAAATGGAGTCTCTACTTCCACGTTGCTCCGCTGGGATGTCCCGCCATCGTGCCCGGCCAAAGTCCTCTATTTTCGGGCAAGGCCGATGGCGTCCGCCGTAACGTCCCCCTGGGGCTCGCATTTCTCCCAAAAAAATGCCCATTCGCTGATGCTTTCTGTCGTCCTATTTGCCGAACAGGTTTTATTTTCAAATAAGCGCACGGCGTAAGGTCGCACGGTCTTGCATCTATGATAAAAATCCACCCTCACAGGGGCTCCCGGCCGCTCAGTAAGCTCTATTTTGGTTATAAAAATGCCCTCTGCCCGCCATTTTTCCTCAGTGCTGAGTTGAGTGACAGTCTTCTGTCTGCCGCCATTTTCTTTGCGGAAGGCAGAGGAGTGGCTTCTGCTTGCGAGTTTCAGCGTGGATTGTCACATGTTTTTGAACTTTTTTTTCGGGAAAAAAATCTGCAATGTGGTGAAGTCGCGAAGTGAAGAAGGGTCACGGTATAGTTGAACATGATAAATAGTAGAGACTTGACTTAACATAACAAACTTTAAATTTAACTTAAATGAACTTAGATTACTGTACATGCACACTTAAAAATAAGTTTTAATCTACGTTACACTAAATTTTAACCTTGTGCGATAACCGAGGCAAAGATGTTCATGTATTCAACCGCGGAACTTCTCGTTTTTTAAATTTGTAACGAGCCACGACTCACTTGGAAGGGTTTCACGGGTGTATTTTTCAGATGCTTGCTTTACTTTTAAGTCCTTGTAGATTCCGCTAGCTTTTTTGCAGATTGTCAACTCGGTCACGCTGTCTATAGTAAAAAATGCAACCTGTACGGCCAGGTGCTCGTAGATATCTTTACGCAATGGAGATGCGCCGAGAAAGACGATGCGCTGTTATCATAAGCATTCTCTCGCGTAGTCGGCCACCAGGCTGTCTTTTATGCTCGTATCTCAAGGCAAATATTTGCTCGGAATTTTCCTCGAATCCAATTTCTCGTATGTTCGGGCACTCGTATATCAAGGCATTACTGTATTTAAATATAGGTAGCACATTTAGTTCCAAAGCCTGACTGACTAACTTGTTTAAGATCTGTTACATACCTTTTGATGTTTCAAACTAAAATATTTCAGAAGTATTAATAAAGGAAGATTATATTTTGGATGTTGCTGAAAGAGGTGAGTGGGAAAGTGAGCCTTTCAAATATCAGGTCAAAGGGTTTCACACCGTGACAGTTTAAAAACCAATTGTTTGCATCACCAATTTACTTGCAAACTTAATTACAATAAAATAAAACACACCCATTTTGACCTTCATATCTTATGAAATCTTTGGAAATATTGAATAATGACTTAAGGGTCATTTTAACGTCTGATTCTGTGCTTTTTTTAGATCCGGGCAAAGGAAGCCCAAAAGCTCCAGGCAGCTATGACCCGAAGACCTTCCCAAGAAGAGCGTCTCCTAATGATGTCCCAGCTTGTGGAGCTAGCTAGGATTCTTAGAAATGTTTTCATATCGGAAAAGAAACCTGCTTTAACCATGGAAGTCATTTGTAACCGGATGATTGCCAGCTACCGATCTGTTCTGACTTCAGGTTGGTCAACATATCTAAAGATGATATCTGCAGAATTTGTGGAATTTAGATATGAAAAAATTGGCGTATTTTCGACTCCTTTGAGATATTTAGATTGAATTATCTGCTCATGTATATATTCTCTCCCTGTGTTTAGGTGAAATGGAGAAACGCGTCCAATTGCTGGTAGAACTCAATCCCGCCTGGCTTTCCATACATCCGATTAGGAAGGACTTGTATCTAAAATTGAACAAGCACGTGGACCTCAGTGTAATTCTCGACAAATTAAAGTGCAGCCTTAGAGAGGAGGAGGGTCAAAGTGCAACACTGAAATCAGAGTATGAAAACACTACTCTCTAAACCTAAAGTCATCTTGTAGCATCTTTAACAAGTGATGTAAAGGCATGCATAAAATTAAGTTTTATTCCCCCAAATCTCCCATAGTGCTAGTTAATTTTTTATTTTTTGCAAGTCTTCAGAATCTTGATTCTTATTAATGAGCAAAAATAAAATAAAGGCACCAATAAGGTCTCCTTTTGCAGCTCTAACCGTGTTCAGATTATTTTTTTTTTTAACTTTTTTTTGAAAGTCCTTCTCATTTGGGAATGTTTATCTCTTCAGAAGCACATGTAGGAGATAATATTGGAAGGAAGTCTTCGACTGCCATGTCGGTCTACTTCAACCAATATGGATTTGAAGTTGAAAAGGTTTTTCAAATTCCTAAACACAAACCTCACCTAGCTTTAACCCTAGAACGGTAACCTGGGGTGACCAGGTGTCTACAATCTGTATGGGAGACAGACAAAAAATGGGAAATTTTTCAGTACGTACCCCCAAATTTTTTTTTCCTTTCAACACTTGCAGTATGGCAAATTATGCTTCAAATGACTCAAAGTACATCAATGAAACACATACAGTACTATACATACATACGTACTATACATACACTCAACTGCTTACAGGGCGTGAAAGGGGTTACCCTTCACGCTTCTGAAATAGAGGGTTACCATTCTAGGTTAAGGAAGACCTTGCTTTTTCTATTAAGGTGCAATCATGCTGCCATAAACGACTTTTGCTTCTGTGCTCCTTTTTAATTATATTGAAATGTTGTGACAAATGTAGTGCTTCAACAATGTGCTGCATCATAATCTGTATAAAGGCTCTCGTAACAAAAAGCTTCTCTGTCTGTTTTATTGGGTCTGAACTTAAATGTTTTTCACCATGTCAAGCATTTCAGTATTGTTCTACAGTTGCTGCCAGTTGAGAATCCAGGAATATTGGATTTCCCATAAGTAGCACTCCGCAAAATGCATATTATTTGTTTGTGTAATTAACGATGCTAGGGTCATTGTGCTGATTTTCTTCTATATACATGAAAATTTCTTTTTAAATCTGATCTTCAAAATTAGATCTAAAAATCAGGTGAATACCTGACCCACAAAGAAATGGTGTGCAAACTATTGCGGCAGTAGGATTAGAATTTCATTGCAACCAAACAAGATATCTTTACAGCAATTTGGTACCTTACAAGTGTAATCAGTTGGTTTCACTCCTTCATTTATGTGCTGCTTCTTTTAGCAAAACCTCAATGTTGAACTATATGTGCTGGATCGGTTGAACAAAAGCCAGGGCCAACGGGCTCAAATATAAAGCATTATTTTTTTCCGGCTGACCAAATCGGAAGCTGAATATATATTGTATATATATTGGTATACTCTGTTAACCATTTTTATTTCAATGTTGAAATAAGTGCATTAAATAGTTTGAAGAAGCTGGTTAGGATATCGGCCATTGTTACCTAATGAGAGTGCGATTTTACAAAAAAATATTCAGTGACATGCAAAACAATGGTAATTGTGCAACAGTTGTATTAGCACTGCAATGCTTATTGTTTTTAACTTTCTTTTGAAATATCACAATGTCTTTGCATGGCAGTAATTATATTAAACTTTATTCATCCCGTACAATAATGTAACAACTACATTTTTGTTCCACTGCTCCACTGCCAAACAATGCAGTTGTGTTTTTTGTTGTTGTTGCTGTTGTCTTTTCTTGTTTGATAAGATTTATCTGGCCTCCGTTGAGTGTCGACAAATGCATCAAAGATGTGAAGCACACAAGACAGATGATCACTGGTAAGAGAGGAACTATACTTGGACTTGGTAAATGGCCTTACTGTAAATGTTTGTTCACCTGAATAGGTACATCCTAAAGAATCAGCATTTTCCTCATGGTCAGTGTTCGACTGGACTGGGACTTTCTCAAATGCTTCTTTTTTTCCTCCAGACATAGTGGTACAGAGTCCACCAAGCACTCTTAAATTTTTTTTAAAAAAGTTGTCATCCAAAAATGCCTTACAATTCTTTTTCATTTTGTGGGATATAACAAAACTGGTCCTGGTTGCTGCTTTCTGGGGTGCGTGTAGCTTCGTAAGATAGCTTTGTTGTTTTTCTAGCTTTGCTAGCAAATCTGCGGACATCTGTGATCTAGCTTCAGTCAAGTGTCTGTATACCAGTGGCGGTCGGTGCATTTTCTCGTAGCGCCTTCAATGTATCAATCCAAACCTCAAAAACTGTTTTATGGCTATAAAACCTCTACTGCAGCTAGAGCTGCGACACATAAAAAATAATCAATAAATCAATGCACAAAAATGGGGTAAAATCCACTTCCTAGCAGCAGTTCATGATTAAATTCAAATACTGGAGCTTTTCACACATTAAAACCAGGCCAGGGGGGCGATTTTCCCGGGAAAAGACAGCGATAAACGTCAATGGCGTACGGGCAAACATTGCCCGAAAATGGGGTAAAATCCAGCCGAAAACAGCATTTATTGATTAAATACAAATACTGGAGCTTTTTAGACATCAGAACCGGGCCCGGAGTATCATTTCCCCGGTAAAAAGACAGCGATGAACGTCGATACGTCCATACGTGAAATGACAAAAAATGCACTAAAATTAGGTCAAATCCACTTCCTTGCAGCATTTATTGACTGAATACAAATACTGGAGCTTTTGAGACATTACAACCAGGCCAGGGGGGTGATTTCCTCGGGAAAAGACAGTGATGGACGTCAATGGCGAAATGGCAAAAATTAAACTGGGATAAAATCCACATCCAAGCAGCATTTAGTGATTAAATACAAACACTGGAGCTTTTCAGATATGAGAACCGGGCCCACAATTGAATTATTATTTAGGAATATAGCCATATTTTACTCACCAAAAATTCTTTTTAACTGTACACAATATCCATCCTCCTTTCTTTCTTCCTTCTTTCCTATCGCCATCGAAGCTAATGATGAAAGTCGAGCCTGTCCTGTCATATTTCTGGCATAGTCCGTTTTGAAAATGGCTTTAAATCAAAACAACAATATACTATTTGCTTGTGGAGCTAAGTTAGCGCACTGAAAGTGCCGCACACACCATTTTCCCGGCTGTAACAGGCTTGCTAGCTTCGGAGTTGACCGCCCTTTCTTAATGATGTCCATTTTTTTCTGGAAAAGTCTGTCTGGAAAATAGCTTTGTGAGAGAAATCTGCAACAGAATCCATTTGTTTTTGCCACTGTCGGCCATTGTGGGTGAAGTTTGCGATCTCTGGCTGCTTTGGCCCGCCTACTAGCCAATCATAGTTGCTGAAAGCAATGACATGTCCAAGCCAGCAAAATGCCAACGCCTATGAAAAATCATTGTGGGGTTGCCAATTTGAAATCTGATTGGTTAAAAGCAACAGTCTTGTTTAATGCAGCAGACCCCGCAGAACTGATTTTGAAGGCTTTGAGGCAGATCTGATCTGGCAACAAATAATGGCTGAAATGTGATTGGTTAAATGCTTCAATATGAAAACACATCTGGAAGCAGTGCAACCAGGAGGGAAAGCAATGAAAGGAAGCTAACAGACCATTTGGAATAATATGTATTGATGGACAAAATATAATATGATTCAGATATTTCTTAGGCCAGCAGAGAAGGCCTTGAAGGCCCTGACGGCCCGCCACTGCTGTATACATATTTCTGAATACCTTGTTTTAGACGATAAGTTTTGGCATCTGACTCCACCGACATTTGTCTATCTGAAACTATGACTTATCGACCTAACAATAGTGCATGTTCAGCATCGGGAGAGACGACCAGGATTCGACGGGTTACTCCACAGATGATTTATTCCTGACAAATAGATTTTAATACAGCGCTCTGGGTCCCTAACACAAACAGCTGTGCGTCTTCGTGACCACTGAGAGACAACACCCAAACTGAGTTGCCCAGTTTTTATAACACAAATATGAATAATGCATTAGCTGATTAAAGGTCGACGGTCTCCAGGGTTCCATCCTCTCTTGGGATTTTCCAGTTACTTACGTATCAGTTGGCCTTGGGTGAAGCCATCTGTAATCAACCTCAAAAGAATATCTCGTACTGAAAGCTTCCTTTATTCATTGTGCAAGCATTAATATAAGGGAACATTCTGTTCGCGTGCGTCATCAACCTGAAAACATGTTTAATCATACAGTAGTAATATAAAAATAAAGCCTTATGTTTTATTGCAATAATTCATCTGTAATAAAATATATGATTAAAACATGTCCTAGTCTTCACTTGTCACATTATACTCACCGCGACCTGCTCACTAAATTAAACACATGGGGTTACCCCTGATATCATTGAATAAAACATTACTTGGCCATATTATCTTGAAACTACAGCCTTCAGTGTCCAACTTTTCGTTTTTTAGAGAGCAAAAATTTTGATTGGTTGGCATTACTGACTATGCTAATCACATGGACGTGGACAGAGTTAAACCCGCTGCATCATGCATTGTGCAATATTTTTTTTAGGTATTGCAGTGAAGGGAAGTAACATTTAACATGTCAAACAACAAACATTAAAGTTATTAAATACCAAAAGAGCTGTGTCTGTTTTCTAAAGCAGGGAAACTCGATGGCCAAATCACTGATTCGTGTAGGAGAAGCCATAAAAAAGAGGGAGATAAGAAACACAGGAGGCTCCTGTCAGCAGAATGACCGAGGGCAGGAGGCCGGACACTTCCTTGTCTTCTCTAAAGAGTGCACATCTGCAATTCTGCTTTTTCCACTAGATTGGATGGCACTGTAGATGCATTGGCTTTGTTGAGGTGAAGTGTAGGCCTTTTTACTCCACGTTTGCTTTTTTTCCCCCTATGATCCTTCTTGATCCATCCCCCCTTCAGTAAACATGAGCGGACCTAAGAACCAGAAAGTGAACAAAGATTGTCGAGTGTTCAATACGGAGTGGACAACTAAATATTTTTTCAATGAACACCGATCATCTGCTGTTTGCATATTATGCCAAGAAACTTGCGTTTTTTAAAGAGTAATATTAGCCGACACTTTGCCATAAAGCATGCGAACTGTGCTAGCAAGCTGTCAACAAAAGAAAGGGAAGCTGCTGCTCAGAAGTTGGCAGGTAATTTAAAGGCTCAACAAAGTTTTTTTCACTGTCAAACTACCATTGAAGAGTCAAGTACCAAGGCCAGTGTATTCAAAATAGCAAAGGCCAGCAAAACATTGTCTGAGGGTGAGTTTTTAAAAGAATGTATGGTGGAAACAGCAGGTGCATTGTGCTCGGAGACCAAAGACCAATTTGAGAACATCAGTTCATCATGGCGGACAATGACTTGGCGTGTGGAACAACAGTGGTACCTTGTGATACGGGCGTAATGCGTTCCAGGACTGAGCTTGTATGACGATTTACTCGTATCTCAAATCAACGTTTCCAATAGAACTAAACTAAACTAAATACAAATTTATTCGTTCCCATCCTCTGAAAAAAACCCACCAAAAACAGTATATTACAATGGAAATACATATTTTTATTGGTTGTAATTCATAATCTACTAAAAGAGTAACAAATAACTTGTGGTTATGTTTAATAATAAAAAGGCATTTTTCTATACAACGGGGAGTTTGCGGATGGGGGAGAGGGAGAGAGAGAATCACTTGACGGATGCGCTCGTAACATAACATAAACTTTAAATTTACCTTAAATGAACTTAGAGTCCTATACGCACACTTAAAACAAGTTTTAATCTTATGTTACACTAAATTTAAACTTTCTTGTGCAATAACCAAGCAAAGGGTATTCCACCACCACGGTTTTCGGGGCGAACTTCCTGGTTCTCCCAAAATTTGTCTTGTATCTCAAGGTAAATATTTGCCCGGAATTTTACTCGCATCTCAAATTCCTCGTATGTCGGGGCACTCATATGTCAGGGTATTATTGTACTGTACTTTACTCGCATATAAGATGCCCACGTGTGTAAGCTGCACCCTTAAAATTGCCTTAAAATTGTTGAATTTTACAATTTCTCGTGTTTTTCTCTGAGTTCCAATTTTCACCCTATATTCATGGTTTTAATCAGGAGTACAAATGTGTTACTTTGAAGGAAAAACCTTAAGAAAAATCATCACACATGGTATTTCGGAGATACTGTATTAATCAAAAGCACATTATTAGGGTCAATGTGATTTGGTGATTCTTAATGATCCCATTTACTTTAATTTGCTTTGTACTATGTGCTTTTTGCTTTGTTGTTCAGTCTAATCACCCTCTTGCTACTTTCACAATGAAATTTCCCGAAAACGGGATGAATAAAGTAATCCAATCCAATATCATAGGGAAGTTAATGCCTGTTTTTGTAAATGCAAAATATCAAATTATTAAATTTGAAAAAAGAAATAAATCTATCTTGATGAGAACCTGATGCTTTCTAATAACACAAATTACAATTTTCATACCAGAAGTTTAAGATGTTGTGGCAGCCATTATGCTTCTGATGTCAAAATATCTCAATTCTTTCGATGGTTGATTAGTCGTCACTTTCGAACAAGAAATGAAACGGAAAAAAAATCAAAGTGGAATTTTGTTTAATTTCAAAATCAAAGCTACTCGCGTCTGGCCAGTCAGAGCACGTTTAACTACGTTTAGACGGCAGTGCCCTGGGGAAAATGGCCGCGCACCGACCGAGGTAAGATAGCCGTGACCCGAGCGAGTAGTGACGGGAACGAGGTTTTTTTTACGTTTATGCAAGATACGTACGGTTTTTTTCTTGAATATCATTGATAGACGTCAAAATAAATGTTGTTTAGCGTTTTATCTGTTCATATTTTGAAATAATTGACCGTATCGGCCGCATTGTCTTGCGTCATAACGTCATGGGGCCATTGCGTCATGACGCCATCGTGTCATGGCGTCGTCAACTTGCCGTTTCGTGCATGTCGTGTTTTTATGCGCATATAAGCCGTACCGTCGATTCAGTCATCATTTTTGTCCAACAAAAGTGCCTTATATACAAGTAAATACTGTTGGAGTAATTTTGGGTACTATTGTGTGTGTGTACAACGAAGAAATATTAATCAATATATGTATGTGTGGAATATTAATCATTACTATATGTATATGTGAAATATTAATCATTATGAGCAGTATAGCTGTTGTCGAGGGACACTTCCCCCTGCAGCTGGCCCCAAGGACGTTTAATTGTTTTGCCCTATTCCGAGGACTATTGACCTGACAGATCACCCAGTATGGGGCTCCGAGGACTGTTGATCTGGGTTCGCAATGAAGATCTGTGAAGGACTCTTAAATTGCTTTGACTTGGATTCCGGAGCAGATGGCGATAATCAAATCGACTTCCGAAAATACTCGCATATTGTTTTAGAATAGTGTTGCTTGTTTCACCTAATATGGAAATTGTTTTGCTTGCTTCTGTAAATTCTTACGTAGTTGTTTTTGGTTTCCGACCTTAATTGTTGTTTTGAAGACCTGATATGCAATTGTTGTTGCAGTTGTTTTTTGACCTTAATTGTGTTATTCGGTTAGCTTATGCAATTGTTTTGAATAAGATAACCTTAAGTGTTTTGATTCTATTGCAGCTAAATGGACAGAAAAGGATGTCTTTCTTTAGAATGATCCGTGACGGGGACGAGTCAGGACCGATTCTCACTTGCAAGTTAACGCTGGATTATGTCCCTGATGTCTTTCCTTTTATTAAAGTATATAAATTAATGAACCTATCATTTAATACGGTAATAGATGAAGATATCAAGAGCATCCTAAACTAAAAGATGTAGTGATTCTCGTTGTATTCTTTAGCCCTGGATGAAAGCACTGATGTCAAAGACACTGCTACACTGCTCAGCTCCTCAATTTTATCCGAGGTATCAACGACACTTTTTAAATAACAGAGGAGTTTTTGGGAGAGGACTTGTTTGACCGGTTGTCTGCTGTCATCAAAATGTGAAGCTTCCTTGGAGTGAGCTTGTCAATGTCACCACAGAGGGATCCCTGAATTTAACGGGGAAAAACGTTGGCCTGCTGAGGAGATTCCAGAATAGAGTGAAAGATGAAAACCCTGACGAGGATGTCATTTTCCTCCACAGCATCATCCACCAGGTATCTCTATGTAAATCGGTATTACAGCTGAATCATGTTGTGAATCCTGTCATGAAACTTGTCAACTTCATACGCGCAAGGGGACTTCAGCACCGTCAGTTTATTGCGTTCCTGGAGGAAACTGATGCGGATCACCAGGACCTGCTTTATCACTCCCGTGTGCACTGGTTGAGTTTGGGAAAAGTTTTCAACGCGTGTGGGAGCTCAAAGAGGAGATTGGCGTGTTTTTTGGAGCTACTGGGGAAGGCTGATGAATTTCAAACAACTGAGTTTAATATGCAACGCGATACACATTGTTAAATGAATTGGGACTTGATTAGTATGCATTTTATAATTAATGAGTTTTAATTGCGCTAAAAGACACGGTTATGCTTAAATTAACCCTGACAAACAAGGGGTGGTTACATTTTAGTGGGTTCAATTCTTTTCAGAATTATAAATGTGTACATTTGTTTCTGGATATTAATTGATGTGAATGTAACTGTTGCAGAGAGCGGGAAAGCTGTTTTCCTGAGGAGAAAGCAGCCTGGTTTGCTTTTTGTATTCTTCCTATTTTTAGTATGATTAGTTAATTTGTGTAAATGCAGGAAAGGAAAAAAACAAATATAGTTCTTGATCTTAACAAGGAAGCAGTGATCAAAATAGAATACCAGCTAGCATATTTAATTTTGACTGATAAGGCATTTAGATTTTCACAAACTATAGTGATGGAATAAGTAAGATTGTTGTGATTATTGTTCATTGGGGTATTAAGCCCAACCTAATAGCTGTCTGCAGATGTTGAGCACGTGTTGAAGACGACGACAGAATGCAGCAGCTAAAGAAGTAGTGCAAACACTTGCTGCACGGTATGCACAGAAACAAGGGCTGAGCCGATCTCAAGGACAGTCTGCAGACAAACTGTACACATCTTAAGGCCTACCGTGTCTGAAATTATTCCAAAATTTAACCATGGAAGGAGCCATGTCTCAACAGGGGGGATATGGACATGGTACAGCGTGTGTTCCATGTCCCAGAGGTCTAAATACCTACTTTATTTTTTTTGTAGGAACTGTTTAATTTGTTACAGACATAACCTCAGGCCCAAACGAGGGCAACGTCCAAAAGGTACCTACCTATTTGAAATTAAACACCTAGGAATAAGTCTAAAAAAACGCTGCTCGTACCATCCGCAGACCGTGGGACTGGTAGACCAAACAAATGGTACGATAAAACCAAGACTTGGGAAGGCCATGGGGGAGATAAAGAAGCCATGGCCAGAACGCCTAACACTGGTCAAAACGTGTACGAAGATAGTACCAACTAGCTTGGGATTAACACCTTTTGAGATAGTTCATGGAAGACCATTCCAACTTCCTCTATGGGAAGGTGAACCATGACAAGAGACTAAGGGCGAGGCAGATCTACTCACAGAGTGGATGGTAAAAGTTTTAGAGAGAAACTTATCCAAAGAACATGTAAGCTGCCGTGATCCCCTTTTTGTCTACCTTACAGGAGGTGGTGAAGCCAGGTGACTGGATCGTGATTCGAGTCATAAAAAGGAAATCCTGGTCTTCTGCACGTTGGGAAGGTCCATTCATGGTTCAATTTACCACCCCTACAGCAGTAAAGATTGCTGAGAGGTCTACGTGGATTTACCAATCCCAGGTCAAGGTAGTTCGAGACACAGGTGACTCTGAGTACACTGGAAGTCGGACGGTGTCAAAAACCTTTGTCCGTGAAAAACTCATCTGATGTCTACTCACCTGCCACGAGCACCCCTCACTTAACCTTGAGCTCCCATAGACTTTGCACCTCTACACAGAAGCCACAGTGAAAACTGTTGCCACTCACATCACAGTGACTGCACTGTCAGTGGCATCCTGGGCGTGTCTGAACGCCCCGCCCACAGAGACTCGAGTTGGAAAACAAGATGGTGACATACTCCTATCACAGAGGAGAGTGAAGTGGTATGAAAGGAACAATCTGGAGAACTACTATGAAGAAGATGTGTGGTATAATTTCATGGTGTTCCAGAAGAAACTGATTATTTTGAATGAAATTTGTTGTGTGTAGCCGTATACCCATTTCCACAGGTATCCCGACATCATGAATTCACTGGGTCTAGACGTCACACTTAAATCTGCAGTGGTGCAGATGGTCTAAGATGCATTCCTTTTAAGGGGAGTGAAAGTGGAGATAAGAGATCAAAATCAATGCAAAATCAGTGCAATTCAAACCATTTGATTCAATCTGGGGCGACGATGTTCCTGGTGACCATAAGTTGTGGTCCACCCCCCAAAATATCATACTGTCACTACTTTCTTTGGATTGGATAAAGTTATGCTTCGTGTAAAGACGATGAACTGTTACATGAGTGCTCATTAACCAAACTGTCAAAGCCCTACAGGGTATAGCAGATGATTTAGCTGCAGGATCTGATAACAGCCAAAGATGGAGGTGGGTGTGCCATAATGGGAGAACACTGCTGCACCTTCATCCCAGATGAAACCAGTACATGACTCGTGCTATAGCTGAAATGAAAGCCTTAGCCAACACCATGGCCCAGGATCACTCAGCCCTAGGTAAATCACTGTGGTCGTGGTTAACAACCTGGTAATGG
Organism: Stigmatopora argus; assembly: GCF_051989625.1. Classification (NCBI taxonomy): domain Eukaryota; kingdom Metazoa; phylum Chordata; class Actinopteri; order Syngnathiformes; family Syngnathidae; genus Stigmatopora; species Stigmatopora argus. The sequence continues at coordinate 17,971,111 of NC_135397.1, read as the reverse complement.
TTCTCAATTCTGTTTAAATTTGCAACCTCTCTCTCTCACTTGCTCTCTCTCTCTCTCGCTCTCTCTCTTGCTCTCTCTGGCTCTCTCTCGCTCTCTCTCTCACGGTCGCTCTCTCTCATGCTCTCTCTCTCTCACGCTCCCTCTCTCTCCATTGCTCTCGCTCTCTCACACTCTCCATCACTCTCACTCTCGCTCTCTCCCACTCTCTCCCACTCATTCTTGTGCTCTCTCACACGCTCTCACTCGCGCTCTCTCTTGCTCTCCATCACTCTCTCTCGCTCGCTCTTGCTCTCTCATTCTTGCACTCTCTTGCACGCTCGCTCTCACGCTCTCTCTGTCGCGCTCTCTCTGTCGCGCTCTCTCTGTCGCGCTCTCTCTCACACTCTCTCTCTCACACTCTCTCTCATGCGCGCTCCCTCTCTCTCTCGCTCTCTCTCTTGCTCGCTCCCTCTCTCTCTCGCTCTCTCTCTTGCTCTCTCTCTCACTCTTGCCCTCGCCCTCTCTCTTGCTCTCGCTCTCTCGCACTGGCTCTCGTTCCCTCTCTCTCTCTCGCACTCTCTCTCTCTCTCACCCGCTCTCTCTTGCTCTCTCTCTCTCCCACTCGCTCTCTCTCAAACTTTCTCTCGCACTCTCTCTCTCACACTCACTCTTGTTCTCTCTCAAACTTTCTCTCGTACTCTATTGCGCTCTCTCTCTCACACTCTCTCGAACTCTCTCTCGCATCTCTCTCACACTCTCTCTCGCATCTCTCTCACACTCTCTCTCGCATCTTTCTCACACTCTCTCTCTCGCATGTTCTCTCTTGCTCTCTCGCATACTCTTGCTCTCTCGCATACTCTTGCTCTCTCTCGCACTCTCTCTCGCACTATCTCACACTATCTCTCTCGCTCACTCTCTCTCACACTCTCTCAAACTCTCTCTCACACTCTTGCATGCTCTCTCACACTCTCTCTCACACTCTCTCTCGCTCTCTCTCTCTCTCACTCTCTCTCACGCTCTCTCACGCTCTCACTCGCGATCGCTCTCGCACTCTCTCTCGCACTCTCTCGCTTTCTCTCTCTCGCTTTCTCTCTCTCGCGCTCTCTCTCTCTCGCTCACTCTCTGTCTTGTGCTCTCTCACTCTCTCTCTCGCACTCTCTCTCGCATCTTTTTCGCACTCTCTCTCAATCATTCTCTCTCTCTGTTTTGCTCTCTGTCTCGCTCTCTGTCTCGCTCTCTCCCTCTCTTGCTCTCTCTCTCTCACGCTCTCTCTCTCGCTCTCAATCGCGATCTCTCTCATGCTGTCTCTCACACTCTCTCTCACACTCTCTATTTCTCGCACTCTCTCTCTCTCGGTCACTCTCTCTGCTCTCTCACTCTTGCTTGCACTCTCTCTCGCATCTCTTTTGCACTCTCTCTCAATCTTTCTCGCGCTCTCTACCACTCTCTCTCTCATGCTCTCTCTCACACTCTCTCTCTCACTCGCTCTCTCTCTCGCTATCTCTCTCTCACACTCTCACTCGTGCTCTCTCTCTCTCTCTCACTCTTTCTCTCTCTCGCTCTCTCACTCACGCTCTCTCTCGCTCGCACACTTACGCTCTCTCGCTCTCCCTCTCTCGCCTGCTCTCTCTCGCTCTCACACTGGCTCTCGTTCACTCTCTCTCTCGCTGATAGGTTTATTAATAGGTATACTTTAATAAAAACAGAGAGACATCGTTGACATATTCCAGCTTTGAACTTGCAAGTGAGAATCGTCCTGGCTCGTCCTCGCCCTGTGACATTCTGAAAAAACGGCATCCTCCTCTTGTCCATTTAGTTGCGCATAATCAAAACATCTAAGGTAATCTGATTCAAACAATTGCATAAGCTAACCGAATAACACCATTAAGTTAAAAAAACAACTGCCACAACAACTTCATATCAGGTCGGAAACCAAAAACACCTGCGTAAGAATTAGCACAAGTAAGCATACAAGGTGACCTGAGCGGATCGGAAACCAAAACAACTGTGTAAGAATTTGCACAAGTAAGCATAATAATTCCATATAAGGTAAAAACTGAGTATTTTCGGAAGTTGATTCGATTATCGCCACCTGCCCGAATCCAAGTCAAAGAAATTTAAGAGTCCTTCGTAGATCTTCTTGCGAACTCAGATCAACAGTCATCGGCCTGGAACATGGTGTTCTGTCCGAGTCAATAGTCCTGAAAACAATTAAATGTCTGCTTCGTAAGAATGATTTAATAATATGCACATATTCCATATGTGCTCCAATATGCACATATATAATAACATCCCAGAATAACCCCAACACTCGCACACTCGCTCTCTCTCTCGCCCTCTCTCTCACACTCACACTCGCTCTCTATCGCGCTCTCTCTCGCACTCTCTCTCACTCTCTGTCACGCTCTCTCTCGCTCTCTTTCACGCTCTCTCTTTCTTGCACTCTCTCTCGCTGACTTTCTCTCTCTCTCTCATGCTCTCTCTCACACTCTCTCTCGCACTCTCACTCACGATCTCTCTCACGCTCTCTCTCGCACTCTCTCTCACGCTCTCTCTTTCTCGCACTCTCTCCCGCTCACTCTCTCTGCTCTCTCACTCTTACTCTCACTCTGTCTCTCGCATCTCTTTCGCACTCTCTCAATTCTTCTCTCTCTCTCACACACTCTCTCTCATATTCTCTCTCACTCTCTTGCGCTCTCTCGCGCGCTCTCACTTGCGCTCTCTCTCACGCTCTACCTCACGCTCTCCCTCTCGCGCTCTCTCTCACGCTCTCTCGCACTCTCTCTTGTGCTCTCGCACTCTCTCTCGCATGCTCTCTCTCGCTCTCTCTTGCGCTCTTTCGCTCTCTCTTGCGCTCTTTCGCTCTCTCTCGCGCTCTTTCGCTCTCTCATGCTCGCTCTCATTCTCTCTCACGCTCTCTTGCGCTCTTTCGCTTTCGCTCTCTCTCTCTCACTCTTATTCGCTCTCTCTTGCTCGATTACACTCTCTCTTCTGCTCTCTCTCACTTGCTCTTGCTCTCTCTCACACACTCTCTCTTTCTCTCTCTCACTCTATTCGCTCTCTCTCGCTCGATTACTCTCTCTCTCATGCTCTCTCTCGCACTCTCACTCGCGTGCTCTCTCGCAGGCTCTCTCATGCTCTCTCTCTCGCATGCTCTCTCTCTGACTTTTTCTCTCTCGCACTCTCTCTGACTCTCTCTCTCTTGCTTGCTCGCTCCCTGTCTTGCGCTCTCTCTCGTTTGCTCGCTCGCTCTCTCCCCCCCACTCTCTTTCTCGCTCTCTCTTGCTCTTGCTCTCGCTCGCTCTCTTTCCCCTGCTCTCATTCTCTCTGCTCGCTTACTCTCTCTCTTTCGCTATCTTCTGCTCTCTCTCTCTGACTCTCTCTTTTGCACTCTGTCTCTCTCGTGCTCTCTCGCACTCTCCTTCGCGCTCTCTCTCAGTCCTCTCCCACTCTCTCTCTCTCATGCTCTCACAAGCGCTCTCTTGCTCTTCTCTCGGGCTCTCTCTCCTCTCTTGCTCTCGCTCCTTTTCTCGCTCTCTCTCTCTCGCTCCTTTTCTTGCTCTAACTCTCCCTCTCTCGCACTCTCTCGCACTCTCTCGCACTCTCTCGCACTCTCTCGCACTCTCTCGCACTCTCTCGCACTCTCTCGCACTCTCTCGCACTCTCTCGCACTCTCTCGCACTCTCTCGCACTCTCTCGCACTCTCTCGCACTCTCGCAATCTTTCGCACTCTCTCGCACTCTCTCGCACTCTCCTTCGCATTCTCCCTCTCCCTCGCACTCGCGCTCTCTCTCTCTCTCTCTCTCTCTCACTCTCTCTTGCTCTCTCTCTCTCTCTCTTGCTCTATCTCTCTCTCTTGCTCTATCTCTCTCTCTTGCTCTCTCTGTCTCTCACTCCCTCTCTTATGTGCTCTCTCTCTCTCGTTCGCTCTCTCTCCCACGCTCTCTCTCTCTTGCGCTCTCTCTTCTGCCCTCTCGCTTGCTCTCGCGGGAGGGACTCTTGCCTGCGCGTTCTCCCACACTCTCTCTTGCTCTCTTACTCTCTCTCGCACTCTCTTCTGCTCTCTCTCACTTGCTCTGTCTCTCACTCATGCTCTCTCTGACTCTCTCTCACTCCTCTCTCTCGCTCGCGCTCTCTCATGCTCAAACTCGCGCTCTCTTTCGCACTCTCTCGCTCCTTCTCTCGCCCTCTCTCTTGCTCCCTTTCTCTCTCTCTACCTCTTGCCCTCTCTCGCACTCTCCTTCACACTCTCTCGCACTCTCCTTTGCACTCTCGCACTATCTCTCGCACTCTACCTCGCTCACTCGCGCTCTCTATCGTGTCGTCCACTCGCGCTCTATCTCGTGTCGTCCGCTCGCGCTCTTTATCGTGTCGTCTGCACGTGCTCTTTCTCGTTCGCTCGAACTCTTCCTCGTTTGCCCGCGCTCTCAGACTATCTTTTGCACTCTCTCGTTCCTTCTCCCGCCCACTCTCTCGCTCTCTCTCTTTTGCTCTCTCTCTCGTGCTCTCTCGCACTCTCCTTCGAGCTCTCTCTCTCCTCTCTCTCTCTCTCCCTCTCCTTCTCTCCCTCTCTTGCTCTTGCTTGCTCTCTCTCTAGCTCCTTCTCCCGTTCTCCTCTCTCGCACTCTCTCTCTGCTCTGCTCTCTCGCTCCTTCTCTCTTGCTCTTGCTTGGTCTCTCTAGCTCAGGGGTCTCAAACTTGCGGCCCGCGGGCCAACTGCGGCCCTCGGGACGATAATTTGCGGCCCCCGTCTTAATATGAAAGATTAATGTTCGTGGGCCCGCAAAATTGATATGAATGACACTTGTGTTCGGAGCAATGTTCCCTCTAAGCTGCGCGCGTGCGCAATTGCGCACTACTCTCGTCTTCTCTGCGCAGTAACAATCATATGGCGCGCAGTAAAAAAAAAAAAAACGATTTTTTATTTTTATTTTTATTTTTATTTTTTTTTACCCTTTTCCCCATGATGGCGCCGTTTAAGTGGCAGCCAGTGGCAGTAGCTCTGTCCACTCATGTTTTTCGTGTTTTACAGCATGTTTTACATGAAAAATTAGAGGGAACATTGACATGCACCTGCTTGTGGCAGGTGTGATACTGGTGTGCCCATAGCGAGCAATGATGATGTCGTGACCGGATGATTCACCTAAAGACGTTTCGCCGACGGACGTTTGACAGACGGACAGGTCGTACTAGTATTTGTTAGTTTAATTATTAAATACAAATACTAGTATTTGTATTTAATCATTAAACGCTGTTTTCAGCTGGATTTGACCGAATTTGAGACCATTTTGAGCCGTTTGGCGAATGGACGTCTATAGACGTTTTTTTGCCTCCATCGCGATATCATCCAGTATTTGTATTTAATCATTAAATGCTGTTTTAGGATGGATTTGACCCGATTGCTGTCATTTTACGGCTCGGTTCTGCTACATCTGCCTGCCCAAGCGTGCTTATTCCCGGACTGCCATGCCCGCCCAAGAGTGCTTATTCCCGGGCTGCCATTGATGGTAGACAAACATTGATTTTTACTATAATTTGGACAACACCGGCGGCGGGCCGGATTAAAAATCCTAACGGGCCGTATATGGCCCGCGGGCCGAGGTTGAAAAACTTGTACACACACGATCCGGCGGGGCGAGCGTTCGAATCCCGTTTCGGCGAAACCTCCGTTCGGCCGAATGAACGTTCGGTGGAAGGTCCATTCGGCGACCTGCCCGTCTGTCAAACGTCCGTCGGCGAAACGTCTTTAGGCGAATCATCCGAGTACCGATGATGTCGCTCACACTGGTACTCAGTGCGCTCAGGGAGGTTGTCTTTCTGCTCAGACCAACAAAAAATTAGAGGGAACTTTGGTTCGGAGCTGAATGAACCAATCACGGTGAGGTATACGGCTCTGGAGGGCGGGACATCGGCCGGGCTGTCCAGTGCCTCGCTCACTCACTCATTCATTCCTCCAATCAGCTGGGCGGAGGAGAAGCCGTGAGGCCGATCACTCCGCTCGGCGCGCACACTCCTCCGCTGCTCTCAGCATAGAACTGAATGAGGTGCTATGACCAGTGATCCAGCCTGTGTCAGTGTCTGTAGCCATCTCCGCGATTGAAACGGAGAGCGAAAGTGCACATGCGCCACAAACCCGCGCGACTGAATGTGAAAGATCAACCCGAGACTCATTCCAAGTGGAAAAACATATTACAGAGCCCCAGAGATGTCTCTTTCAAAGCCTGCCGTGAAGAGAAAGGTCGGTGATGAGCACAGACAGTTTCAAGAAAAGTGAGGAGTGCAATATTTCTTTGTTGAACACAGGGGCACCCCGACGTGTCCCATTTACACTGAATAAGTTGCGGTGCACAAGGAATACAATTTGAAACGTAATTGTACTACGAGACATGCTGAGGAGTACGAAAAATACCAGGGAGATGAGAGAGCCAACCAGGTTGCCAGTCTTAAAACATGTCTTCTGAGGCAACAGGATTTCTTCAAGAAGGCTACCAAAGACAGTAATGCAGCAGTCAAAGCTAGCTACGCCGTTTGTGAGTTGATTGATCCTGTGCTAAGTGATCCCAAATGGCTCATGGACTTGGCTTTTCTTGTTGATATCACACATGAGCTTAATGTACTGAACAAGAAGCTACAAGGCCAGGGGCAACTTGTCAGTGCTGCCTATGACAACGTGAGAGCATTCTGCACTAAACTTGTGTTATGGAAAGCCCAGCTCTCTCAGACAAACCTTTGCCATTTCCCAGCATGCAAGGCTCTCGTGGATGCAGGCACACCATTCAGTGGTGAGAAGTATGTTGAGGCCATTTCGAAGCTACAGGAGGAATTTGATCACAGATTTGCAGACTTCAAGACACACAAAGCCACATTTCAAATTTTTGCGGACCCCTTCTGCTTTGATGTGGAAGATGCCCCTCCTGAGCTTCAAATGGAGCTCATTGACCTGCAGTGCAACTCTGCACTCAAAGCCAAGTTCAGGGAGGTGAGTGGAGAAGCAGACAAGCTTGGGCAATTTTTGAGAGAGTTGACCCCCAGCTTCCCTGAACTTTCCCGAAGGTTCAAACGGACCATGTGCCTTTTTGGGAGCACATACTTGTGTGAGAAGCTCTTCTCCACCTTGAACTTCAATAAGTCCAAGTACAGGTCCAGACTTACTGATGAGCATCTTCAAGCTCTACTGAGGGTCTCCACTGCTTCCTCCCTCAAGCCAAATGTGACTATGTGAGAAGAAGCGCTGCCAGGTCTCTAGCAGCAAGGAGTAGGCAAGAGAAGCCGTGTTCAGAATATTTCATGTTCAATGTTCCATTCAAGGTCAGAAAGTTAAAGGTTAAAGAGCTGTTAATACAGACATTTGAAACGGAATAAAAATAATTCATTTTCTCTACTTAGCCAGCCAGTGTATATCTACTGTATGCTCATTAGTATTATTTGGTTTTGTATTACTGATTGATTTATTTTTTATTCATCTTTAAGTTAATTTATTTAATTCATTATTTTTTGTTAAAAAATAAAGATATTTGATAACGTTGGAATGTTTTATCAGTGCTTTTCTTGTGGAAATCCTGATGCGGCCCAGTCTCACCCAGACTCGGCCTCTAGCGGCCCCCAGGTAAATTGAGTTCGAGACCCCTGCTCTAGCTCCTTCTCCCGCTCTCTCTCTCCCTCTCTCGCACTCTCTCTCTCATGCTCTCACAAGCGCTCTCTTTCGCGCTCTCTCGCTCCTTCTCTCAATCTCTCTCTCCTCTCTTGCTCTCGCTCGCTCTCTCACTCCTTTTCTTGCTCTATCTCTCCCTCTCTCACTCTCTCGCACTCTCCCTCGCACTCGCTCTCTCTCGCGCTCTCTCTCGCACTCGCTCTCTCTCGCACTCGCTCTCTCTCGCACTCGCTCCCTCTCGCACTCGCTCTCTTGCGCTCTCTCTCTCGCACTCTCTTCACGCTCTCTCTTGTGCTCTCTCTCGCGCGCGCTCTCTATCTCACACTCTCTCTTGCTTGCTCTCTCTCGCTTGCTCTCGCTCTCCGTGCGCTTTCTCGCACTCTCTCTGTCTTGCTTGCGCGTTCTCCCACATTCTCTCTCTTACTCTTTCTCGCACTCTCTTCTGCTATCTCTTGCACTCCCTCTCTCGTGCGCTCTCTGACTCTCTCTCATTCCTCTCTCGCTCGCGCTCTCTCATGCTCTCACTCGCGCTCTCTTTCGCACGCTCTCGCACTATCTCTCTCTCTCTTTCACTCATTCGCGCTCTATCTCGTGTCGTCCACTCGCGCTCTATCTCGTGTCGTCCGCTCGCGCTCTTTATCGTGTATTCTGCTCTCTCACTTGCTCTTGCTCTCTTTCTCGCACTCCCTCTCTCTCTGACCCTCTCTCACTCCTCTCTCGCTCTCTCATGCTCTCACTCGCGCTCTCTTTCATTCTCTCGCTTTTTCTCGCGCTCTCGCACTCTCCTTCGCACTCTCGCGCTATCCCTCGCACTCTCTCGTGTCGTCCACTCGCGCTTTATCTCATGCCGTCCGCTCGCGCTCTTTATCGTGTCGTCCGCTCGTGCTCTTTCTCGTTCGCTCAAACTCTCCCTTGTTTGCCCGCGCTCTCCCTCGTTCGCTCAAGCTCTCTCAGACTCTCTTGCGATCTCTCGTTCCCTCTCTCGCACACTCTCTCGCTCTCTCTCTTGCTCTCGGACGCTCTCTCATGCTCTCTCTCTCGTGCTCTCTTGCACTCTCCTTCATGCTCTCTCTCCTCTCTCTCTCGCTCCTTCTCTCCCTCTCTTGCTCTCTCCCACTCTCTCTTGCGCTCTCCCTCATTCGCGGACTCCCTCTCTCTCACTAGCTTCTGCTCTCTCTCACTTGCTCTTGCACTCTCTCTCTCGCACTCTTCTTTGCGCTCTCTCTCACTCTCTCACAAGCACTCTTTTTCACGCTCTCTCGCTCCTTCTCTCGGTCTCTCTCTCCTCTTGCTCTCGCTCTCTCTCGCTCTTTTTCTTGCTCTCTCTTACTCTTTTTCTTGCTCTATCTCTCCCACTCTCACTCTCTCGCACTCTCCTTCGCATTCTCCCTCGCACTCGTGCTCACTCTCTCGCCTCGCTCTCGCGCTCTCCTTTGCATTCTCCCTCGCACTCGCGCTCACTCTCTCGCGTCGCTCTCTCTCGCACTCTCTCTCTCGCGCTCGCTCTCTCGCACGCTCTCGATCTCTCATGCTCTCTCTCTCATGCTCTCTCTCTCATGCTCTCTCTCTCTCGCACTCTCTCTCTCGCCCTTGCTCTCTCTCTCTCACGCTCGCTCTCTCGCACTCTCTCTCACACTCGCTCTCTCTCTCACCCTCGCTCTCAAACGCGCTCTCTCTTGCTCCCTCTCTCTCTCCCCCGCTCTCTCTCTCTCTTTTGTGCTCTCTCGCTCTCTCTTGCTCTCTCTTCTGCTCTATTACTCACGCCCGCTAACTCTCTCGCTTGCTCTCTCTCACACTCTCTCTTGCTTGCTCTCTCTCGCTTTCTCTCGCTCTCCGCGCGCTTTCTCGCACTCTCTTGCTTGCGCGTTCTCCCACACTCTCTTGCTCTCCCTTACTCTCTTTCACTCTCTCTTCTGCTCTCTCACTTGCTCTTGCTCTCTCTCGCACTCTCTTCTGCTCTCTCTCACTTGCTCTTGCTCTCTCTCGCGCGCGCTCTCAAACGTGTTCTCTCTCACTCCCTCTCTCTTGCGCTCTCTCTCTCCCTCTCTCTTGCGCTCTCTCTATCTCTCTCTCTTGCGCTCTCTCTTCTGCTCTATCTCTCACACTCTCTCTTGCTTGCTCTCTCTCGCTCTCCGCGCGCTTTCTCGCACTCTCTTGCTTGCGCGTTCTCCCACACTCTCTAGATTGCGCTTGCTCTCTCTCTTGCACTCCCTCTCTCGTGCGCTCTCTGACTCTCTCACACTCTCTCATTCACTCGCGCTCTCTCTCGTGTCGTCCACTCGCGCTCTATCTCGTGTCGTCCGCTCGCGCTCTTTATCGTGTAGTCCGCTCGTGCTCTTTCTCGTTCGCTCGAACTCTCCCTCGTTTGCCCGCGCTCTCCCTAGTTCGCTCAAGCTCTCTCAGACTCTCTTTTGCGCTCTCTCGTTCCTTCTCTCGCAACTCTCTTGTTCCTTCTCTCGCTCTCTCTCTTGCTCTCGGACGCTCTCTCTCGTGCTTTCTCGCAATCTCCTTCGTGCTCTCTCTCTCTCCCTCTCTGCTCTCTCCCTCTCTTGCTCTCTCTCTAGCTCCTCCCTCTCTGCTCTCTCCCTCTCTCGCACTCTCTCTGCTCTGCTCTCTCGCTCCTTCTCTCCCTCTCTTGCTCTCGTTTGCTCTCTCTCTAGCTCCTTCTCCCGCTCTCTCTCCCCCTCTCTCACTCTCTCTCGCTCTCTTATGCTCTCACAAGCGCTCTCTTTCACGCTCTCTCGCTCCTTCTCTCTGTCTCTCTCTCCTCTCTTGCTCTCGCTCCTTTTCTCGCTCTCTCACTCCTTTTCTTGCTCTATCTCTCCCTCTCTCACACTCTCGCGCTCTTCTTCGCATTCTCCCTCGCACTCGCTCTCTCTCACTCTTATTCGCTCTCTCTTGCTCACTCTTATTCGCTCTCTCTCTTGCTCGCTTACTCTCTCTCGCACTCTCCCTGGCTCTCTCTCACTCACTCTCTCTCTCTGACTCTCTCTCGTGCGCTCTCTCTGATTCTCTCTCTCTTGCTTGCTCGCTCTCTTTTCCCTGCTCTCATTCTCTCTCTTGCTCGCTTACTCTCTCTCCTTCGCTATCTTCTGCTCTCTCTTTTGCTCTCTCTTTTGCTCTCTCTCTCTCGCACTCTCGTGCTCTCTCTCACTCCTCTCCCACTCTCTCTCATGCTCTCACAAGCCCTCTCTTGCTCTCGCTCCTTTTCTCGCTCTCTCTTGCTCCTTTTCTTGCTCTATCTCTCCCTCTCTCGCACTCTCCTTCGCATTCTCCCTTTCCCTCGCACTCGCTCTCTCTCGCACTCGCTTTCTCTTGCGCTCTCTCTTGCTCTCTCTTGCTCACTCTCTCACTCCCTCTCTCTTGCACTCTCTCTCTCGTTCGCCCTCTCTCTCCCCCGCTCTCTCTCTTCTGCTCTATCTCTAGCTTGCTCTCTATCTCGCTTGCTCTCTCTCTCTCACACTCTCTTGTTTGCTCTCGCAGGAGGCACTCTTGCTTGCGCGTTCTCCCACACTCTCTCTTGCTCTCGCACTCTCTTCTGCTCTCTCTCACTTGCTCTTGCTCTCTCTTTCGCACTCTTTCTCTCTCTGACTCTCTCTCGCTCCTTCTCTCACTCTCTTCTGCTCTCTCTCACTTGCTCTTGCTCTCTCTTTCGCACTCTTTCTCTCTCTGACTCTCTCTCGCTCCTTCTCTCACTCTCTCTCTCGCTCCTTTTCTCTCGCACTCTCCTTTGCGCTCTCTCTCGTGTCGTCCACTCGCGCTCTATCTCGTGTCGTCCGCTCGCGCTCTTTATCGTGTCGTCCGTTCGTGCTCTTTCTCGTTCGCTCGAACTCTTCCTCGTTCGCCCACGCTCTCCCTCGTTCGCTCAAGACTCTCAGACTCTTTTGCACTCTCTCAGCTCTCTTTTGCGCTCTCGCGTTCCCTCTCTCTCTTGCTCTCTGACGCTCTCTCGCACTCTCCTTCGTGCTCTTCTCTCTCTCTCCCTCTCTCTCCTTCGCTCCCTCTCTTGATCTCGCTTGCTCTCTCTAGCTCTCCTCTCTCTTGCACTCTCTCTGCTCTCTCGCTCCTTCTCTCCCTCTCTTGCTCTCTCTCTAGCTCCTTCTCCCGCTCTCTCTCCCTCTCGCTCCTTTTCTCGGTCTCTCGCTCCTCTCTTGCTCTCGCTCGCTCCTTTTCGCTCTCTCTCACTCCTTTTCTTGCTCTATCTCTTCCTCTCTCACACTCTAGCGCTCTCCTTTGCATTCTCCCTCGCACTCGCGCTCTCTCTCTCTCGCTCTCACTCTTATTCGCTCTCTCTTGTTCTCTTACTCTCTCTCTCGCTCTCTTCTGCTCTCTCTCACTAGCTCTTGCTCTCTCTCTTTCTCTCTCACTCTTATTCGCTCTCTCTTGCTCGCTTACTCTCTCTCTCGTTTGCTCTCTTTCTCGCTCTTTCTTGCTCTCTTTCCCCTGCTCTCTTCTCTCTCTTGCTCGCTTACTCTCTCTCTCTTTCGCCATCTTCTGGTCTCTTTCACTTGCTCTCTTTTGCACTCTCTCTCTCACTCTCTCTCTCATGCTCTCACAAGCGCTCTCTTGCTCTTCTCTCGGTCTCTCTCTCCTCTCTTGCTCTCGCTCTCTTTCGCTCCTTTTCTTGCTCTATCTCTCCCTCTCTCGCGCTCTCCTTCGCATTCTCCCTTTCCCTCGCAATCGCTCTCTCTCGCACTTGCTTTCTCTTGCGCTCTCTCTCTCTCTCCCTCTCATTCGCGCGCTCTCTCTCTCATTCGCGTGCTCTCTCTCTCTTCTGCTCTATCTCTCGCTTGCCCTCTATCTCGATTGCTCTCTCTCACACTCTCTTGCTTGCTCTCTCTCGCTTGCTCTCGCGGTAGGCACTCTTGCTTGCGCGTTCTCCCACACTCTCTCTTGCTCTCTTACTCTCTCTCACACTCTTCTGCTCTCTCTCACTTGCTCTTGGTCTCTTCTGCTCTCTCTCACACTCTTTCTCTCTCTGACTCTCTCTCTCGCTCCTTTTCTCTCACGCTCTCCTTCGCACTCTCTCTCGCTCACTCGCGCTCTCTCTCGTGTCGTCCGCTCGTGCTCTTTCTCGTTCGCTCGAACTCTCCCTCGTTTGCCCGCGCTCTCTCTCGTTCGCTCAAGCTCTCCGACTCTTTTGCGCTCTCTCAGACTCTCTTTTGCGCTCTCTCAGGCTCTCTTTTGCGCTCTCTCTCTCTTGCTCTCGGACGCTCTCTCTCTTGCTCTCGGACGCTCTCTCTCTTGCTCTCGGACGCTCTCTCTCTTGCTCTCGGACGCTCTCTCTCTTGTGCTCTCTCGCACTCTCCTCTCCCTCTCCTTCGCTCCCTCTCTTGCTCTATCTAGCTCTCCTCTCTCTGCTCTCTAGCTCCTTCTCCCGCTCTCTCTCTCCCTCTCTCGCACTCTCTTTCTCATGCTCTCACAAGCGCTCTCTCGCTCCTTCTCTCGGTCTCTCTCTCCTCTCTTGCTCTCGCTCACTCTCTCTCTCCTTTTCTTGCTCTATCTCTCCCTCTCTCACACTCTCTCGCACTCTCTCTCACTCCCTCTCTCTTGCGCTCTCACTCTCTCCTTCGCTCTCTCTCTCTTGCGCTCTCTTCTGCTCTCGCTCTCTTCTGCTCTATCTCTCACGCCCGCTCACTTGCTCTCTCTCTCTTACACTCTCCCGCTTGCTCTCGCTCTCCGCTCGCTTTCTCGCACTCTCTCTTGCTTGCGCGTTCTCCCACATTCTCTCTTGCTCTTACTCTTTCTCGCACTCTATTCTGATCTCTCACTTGCTCTCTTTCTCGCACTCCCTCTCTCTCATGCTCGCTCTCACTCCTCTCATGCTCTCCTTTGCACTCTCGCGCTATCCCTCGCACTCTCTCTCTCGTGTCGTCCGCTCGCGCTCTTTATCGTGTAGTCCGCTCGTGCTCTTTCTCGTTCGCTCGAACTCTCCCTCGTTTGCCCGCGCTCTCCCTTGTTCGCTCAAGCTCTCTCAGACTCTCTTTTGTGCTCTCTGACTCTCTTTCGCGATCTCTCTCTCTGGCACTCCTTTGTGCTCTCTCTCTCGCTCCTCCTCTCCCTGTCTTGCTCTCTCTAGCTCCTTCTCCCGCTCTTGCGCTCTCCCTCGTTCGCTCGCGCACTCCCTCTCTCTCGCTATCTTCTGCTCTCTCACTTGCTCTTGCACTCTCTCTCTGACTCTCGCACTCTTCTTCGCTCTCTCTCATGCTCTCACAAGCACTCTCTTTCGCGCCTTCTCTCTCGCTTTTTTTTTCTCTCTCTCTCTCTCACTCCTTTTCTTGCTCTATCTCTCCCTCTCTCACGCTCTCGCACTCTCCTTTGCATTTTCCCTTGCACTCGTGCTCTCTCTCTCGCACGCTCCTTTGCATTCTCTCTCTCTCGCGCTCACTCACTCTTTCCCCCGCCCTCACTCTCTTTCTCTCGCTCGCTTACTTTCTCTCTCTCTTTTTCTCTCTTGTGCTCTTGCTCCTTTTTCTCGCACTCTATTCTGCTCTCTTGCTCGCGCGTTCTCCCACACTGTCTCTCTCTCTCTCCCTCCCTCTTCTCCCCCTCCCCGCAAGCGAATGCCGATACGGTCAGTTATTTCAAAATAGAAAAGATAAACAGGTAAAACGCTAAACAAATTTTATTTTGATGTATATGAATGGAATTCAAGAAAAAATTAATCTTGCATAAAACTTGAAAAAACTCGTTCCTGTCACTGCTCACTCGGGGCACAGCCCTGGGACCTAGGTCCCAGGTAGCCATCTCTGCTAGGGCGCTGCCGTCTAAACCTAGTTAAACTTGCTCTAACTGGCTAGATGCGAGTAGCCATGATTTTTAAATAAAACAAAATTCCACTTTGATTTTTTTTTGTATTTCTTGCTCGAAAGTAACATACAACTATTGCAGTAATATGAACAATCGAAATAATTGAGATATTTTGACATTAGAAGCAATATGACTGCCACAAAATCTTAAACCTCTGGTAAGAAAATTGTATTTTTGGTAATTAGAAAGCATCAGGTTCTCATCAGGACAGACTTATTTCTTTTTCAAATTGAATAATTTGATATTATGCATTAACAAAGACAGGCATATTAACTTCCTTATGATATTTACCCTAATAATGTTTTGATTCATACAGTATCTCAGACTAACTAACCACTTGTGATGATTTTTCTTAAGATTTTCCCTTCAAAGTAAGACATTTGTACTCCCTATTAAAACCATGAATATTGAGGTGAAAATTGGGAATCGGCGTCGTGAGAAATTGTAAAATTCAATAACTTCAAGGCAATTTTCAGGGTGTGGCTTATACGCACGGGTGGCTTATATGCGAGTATATACGGTGTATATATAAATATACACATTCTATTTGTCGACTGCTGGGTGGCATGAACAAGGCTGGCAGTGAATGAATGAATAGCCTACTAATTTGCTATGTAACTTTTACTTTGAAAACAAAGAGCAAAATTCAAGTATTTACAACACGATCAATCATGTCGAAAAATACAATACAGTAACATTGGTTTAACAATGAGATGTCTAAGCACATTCGATGTGGGAAGCATGGTTTCGATTCACACTTGGTGGAGGTGCAGTTGTGAGTGTGAATGGTTGTCTGTCTCTATTTGTGCCTTACCACAGACTGGCAGCCAGTTTAGAGTGTAGTCTGTCTTTAAACTAAGATGGGCTCCAGCATCCTGTGACCCTGACAAGGATAAAGCGGTGCTGAATAATACATTAAATAATTAAAATAAAAGACCCAAATAATTATACAAAGCATATCATCAGGGAAAACCCAAATACATATCTCAATCATACTTTGAATGTGCATAGCAGTATAGTTCACAACAATCTTTTTATTTTTTTCAGCAAAAAAAGGCTAGCTTGTGGTGTCTTGAGGAATTAAAATCAGTCCCTTAAAAATAATACAGGACCATTCTCGGAATGATTTTTGATTTATTTGTTCATCCTTAACCTCATTCACTGCAGCTCCTACCCTATTACGTAACATAATCCTCCTCGTCAATTCGTTCTGATTTAATGTCATCTGGGTGAGGAATAGGTAGGTTTGGTATTGTAGTTCTGGTACAGACATACCATTCCTTGATATTAGGCAATTCAGGTACGGCTGGGTTGACTGATAGCTGGCTCCTTGCTGGGGTCCTATGAATCTGTTGATGCTGCTGGGCCAGCTGATTCTTGAGTCCGGACAGAGATAGGTCCAAAGGCATTGCCAATGGAGATGAACATGGTTGTAGTTTGTGGTTTATTTTATCAGATATACTGTGATCACACTCTAAATGTGTGTTCTTAATGCTGTATGATGGTGACATGTGGTTAATTTTAAGGTCAAGTGGTTCAAGAAGAGGCTGAGGTCGTTGATGTTGATGAACAGCATCATATATGTCATAGGGGTCCGAGGTAGGTGATGATTTGATGTGGATTTTCATGTGCTTGCGCAAGGAGCTTGGATGTGTATATGACTTGTTACAGCCCAGAGCCTTACAGTCATATGGTTTTGAAGAGCTGTGGACTTGTGAATGCTTCTTGCGGTCACTACTGTTGGCAAAGCGACGCTCACAAAATTCACACTGGAATGGTTTCTCACCTGCGACACAAACAAAGTTCAGAATCACAGCATCATTTAATAACACTGAAGTAAAAAAAAGATCATGGTAAAGGTCATGCAATAATTGGAGAAATTCATTTTTGGGGGGAAAAAAATTATATATATATATATATATATATATATATATATATATATATATATATATATATATATTTATAGCAAAAAATGCACTAAAATCCACTTCCTAGCAACATTACTGCAGCTAGAGCTGCGACACATAAAAAATAATCAATAAATCAATGCACAAAAATGGGGTAAAATCCACTTCCTAGCAGCAGTTCATGATTAAATTCAAATACTGGAGCTTTTCACACATTAAAACCAGGCCAGGGGGGCGATTTTCCCGGGAAAAGACAGCGATAAACGTCAAAGGCGTACGGGCAAACATTGCCCGAAAATGGGGTAAAATCCAGCCGAAAACAGCATTTATTGTTTAAATACAAATACTGGAGCTTCTTAGACATCAGAACCGGGCCCGGAGTATCATTTCCCCGGTAAAAAGACAGCGATGAACGTCGATACGTCCATACGTGAAACGGCAAAAAATGCACTAAAATCCACTTCCTAGCAACATTTATTGATTGAATACAAATACTGGAGCTTTTGAGACATTACAACCAGGCCAGGGGGGTGATTTCCCCGGGAAAAGACAGCGATGGACGTCAACGGCGAAACGGCAAAAATTGCACTAAACTCCACTTCCTAGCAGCATTTAGTGATTAAATACAAACCCTGGAGCTTAAATACAAACACTGGAGCTTTTCAGATATCAGAACCGGGCCCACAATTAAAATGCTATTTAGGAATATAGCCATATTTTACTCACCAAAAATCATTTTTAACTGTACACAATATCCATCCAAAATTGGTCCAAAATGGCGGCGCACACGGATGCAGCGGCTTTTTGCTCTCCAGTTTGGTGTTTTCTTTTCTCAATCCTATCGTTATATACCAACATCTGCGAGGCAAACTTTTCCTGCAGTCGCCACGACTTAATTGCTATCGGAAGGAGATGAGATATATCCGATGTCACAACAAACTACCAACGAACCTACGATATCCCCGAGGGCATCTCGAGACCTCCGGGATCTTCGTGGATAGTCAGCCCACTCAAAGCACGTCGAAGGAGGCGAAGGCGGCGGAGAGAAAGGAAGCAAAAGCGGGGTTGTCGGGCGGGCCTTGCTGCTAAGCTAAGTCAACAACCACACCGAGCACTGCTTCCGAGTATCTTTTTGACCAACGCCAGATCCATCACCCACAAAATGGATGAGTTGGAACTTCGAATTGCTACCAACAGCTTTGTTAAGAACTGTAACAATATTCTCATCACGGAAACGTGGCTACACCCGCAAATCCCTGACGCTGCGGTATCGCTAGCTAGCCGAACGCTTTTTCGGAACGATCGTTCAAAGGAACTAACAGGCAAAAGCAGAGGAGGAGGACTTTGCTTGTTCATACATAATGAATGGTGTGGTGACAGTAGGATCATTGACACTCACTGTTCCCCGGACTTAGAGCTATTGGCAGTACGATGTAGGCCCTACTTTCTACCGAGAGAGCTAACGGTCGTCATAGTAACGGCGATCTATATTCCTCCTGATGCTAACGTCAACACGGCACTAAACTCCTGCTAATGGCTGTAAACAAACAACAGTTTGACCACCCCGATGGAGTCTTTATTGTTGCTGGTGACTTCAACAGAGCATGTTTAAAGACTGTTCTACCTAAGTTTATCCAATACGTAAAATGTCACACGAGGGGAGACAAAACTCTTGACCATGTTTATTCTAACATCAAACATGCTTACAAAGCCACTTCCCTCCCTCACCTAGATGGATCAGATCACCTCTGTCTAGCCCTCACCCCAGTATACACTCCATTCCGGAGGCTAACAAGGCCACAAATAAAGACAATAAAAACTTGGCCTGAGGACGCCCTTTCTCAGCTGCAGGACTGTTTTTTCCGCACCAACTGGGAACTCTTTGAACACGACAACCTCCAGGACTATACGGACGCTGTACTTTCCTATATCAAAAACTGCATGGACGACGTCACTAGAAATAAACAAATGCGGGTTTTTCCTAACCAAAAACCCTGGATGACCAAGGAGACACAGCCACTCATCAAATGCCGTAACACCGCTTTCAGATCAGGGGACAAGATGAAATATAGAGCTGCCAGAGCTGAGCTGAAAAGAGGCATTAAAAAGGCCAAGGCAGAATATACTAAGAAAATTGAGGAGCACTTCACAGAAAATAACCCAAAGAAGATGTGGCAGGGAATACGACATATTACCAACTACAATAACAATAATATGTCTGTTAACGCAGATGCCTCACTAGCGGAGGAACTGAACCGTTTCTTTGCCCGCTTTGAGACTGACAAATCAGACCCAGTCTCAACACCCCCGCCACTACCCTGCAGCAATACACTGAAGTTCCAGGAACAGGAAGTGAGACTGGAAATGCGGTCTGTGAATACCAGGAAGGCTGCTGGCCCAGATGGAGTACCTGGGAAGGTGCTCAAAGCCTGTGCTGACCAGCTGGCTGGAGTCTTCACAAAAATCTTCAATTGTTCCCTGCAACAATCCATCATTCTGCTACTGTCACAATGAAATTTCCCGAATACGGGATGAATAAAGTTATCCAATCCAATCCCATCCTGCCTGAAATCTGCCACCATTATATCTGTCCCCAAAAAGCCAACCATTGACAGCATGAATGATTATAGGCCTGTTGCTCTCACGCCTGTGATCATGAAGTGCTTTGAAAAGTTGATAGCCCGCCATATCAGGAATACAATCTCTCCCTCAGTTGACCCTCACCAGTTTGCTTATAGAGCTAACAGGTCCACTGAGGATGCTATCACCATTGCTCTACATACAGCATTGAGCCACCTCGAACACCATGGGAATTACGTGAGGACGCTTTTCATTGACTATAGCTCAGCCTGCAACACCATGAAACCGGACATTCTGACTGACAAACTCTCCCACCTTGGACTATTCTCCTCCATCTGCTGTTGGATAAAGAACTTCCTAACCAACCGACCACAAACTGTTAGACTTGGTTCCCACCTTTCTTCCTCCATTACACTGAGCACTGGCTCCCCTCAAGGCTGTGTACTGAGTCCTCTTCTGTACTCCTTGTACACTTATGACTGTACACCAACCCACCAGTCTAACTACATCATCAAATTTGCTGATGACACCACTGTGGTCGGACTCATCTCAGAAGGGGATGAAGCGGCCTATAGAGACGAGGTCAACAAACTGTCTTTGTGGTGCTCGATGAACAACCTCACACTGAACAACACAAAAACTAAAGAAATAATCCTGGACTTCCGCAAACAGAGCACAGATCTGGCCCCACTCCTCATAAATGGAGTTCGTGTAGACAGGGTCCAGTCCTTTAAATTCCTGGGGGTCCACGTCACAGACAAGCTCTCCTGGTCCACAAACACCACGGCAGTAGTGAAGAAGGCCCAGAAACGACTCAATTTCGTGAGGGTACTCAGGAGGAACAACTTGGACACTAAGCTTCTGGTAACTTTCTATAAAGCCACTGTGGAGAGCATCCTGGCATACGGCATCACAGTGTGGTACACTGGAAGCACGGCAGCAGACAAAAAGGCCATGCAGAGAGTGATTAACACTGCCCAGAGGATCGTCGGCTGCTCTCTGCCCTCACTGGAAGATATTGCCAGCCCTCGTTACCTCAGCAGAGCCGGGAACATTGTTGGGGACCCGGACCACCCTGGTCACAACCTGTTCCAGCTGCTTCCCTCTGGCAGGCGCTACCGGTCTCACAAAGCACGGACAAAGAGGCTTAAGGACAGCTTCTTTCCCACACCCATCAGGACTCTGAATTGCAGTAGCACGACACACAATCCCCTCTGTGTAACAACTTCGGGGTGAGGAAACATGAAGGACGTTGGGCGGTGATCTGCCTCCTGCTGGCTGACTGAAGGTAAGTAAGCAGACAGTGGGAGGGAAGTGATCCATTTTATTCTTTGTTGGCATCGGTGAGGCAAACCTTTTCGCAGTCGCCGGGAGTTGGTTGCGCTCGGGAGGTGATGCGATGTATCCATCACGGCAGAGTGCCAGCAAGTCTGAAACTATCACTTGGTTGGGCTCTTGCCTGGGAAAAGCGCACTTTGTGGAGAAGCACTTTCAATTTCGTCATACGCAGCTGGGTATGATGACAATTAGGCTTTTGTCTAGTCAATGATGATGACAAGCCTAAGTCTGATTTTATTTTTATTTTTATTTTTTTTATCCTTTCTTTCTTCCTTCTTTTCTATCGCCATCGAAGCTAATGCTGAAAGTCGAGCCTGGCCTGTTGTATTTCTGGCATAGTCCGTCTTGAAAATGGCTTTAAATCAACACACCAATATATTTGCTTGTGCAGTTCGCTGCAGATAGTTTGGTAGCTCTGGCTAATCACTAGCCAATCATAGTTGGTGAAAGCGATGACGTA
This sequence comes from Stigmatopora argus, assembly GCF_051989625.1. Lineage (NCBI taxonomy): Eukaryota > Metazoa > Chordata > Actinopteri > Syngnathiformes > Syngnathidae > Stigmatopora > Stigmatopora argus. The sequence goes on along the minus strand of NC_135397.1, from coordinate 17,950,386 downwards.
TCCCTGTGCCTGTGACAAGGCATTGTGGTGTTGCCAACTCGAAATCTGATTGTTTAAAGCAACAGTCTTATCGACGCTTGTTTAATGCAGCAAAGCCTGCAGAACTGATTGTGAAGGCCTTTAGGCAGATTTCTGACCCTGGCAACAAATAATGGCTGAAATGTGATTGGTTAAATGCTTCAATATCAAAACACACATCTGGAAGCAGTGCAACCATGGGGAAAAGCAATGAAAGGAAACTAACAGACAACTTAGAATTATTTAATAAGTATTGATGGACAAAATATTATATATAATTCAGATATTTCGACGGCCCGCCACTCAACTGAAGACATCATCACCATTGGTAACCATTGGTCATCACCATTTTTTCAGCCTCACAAAGAGAAACTGTAAATTTAACTTGCATATGGCCATTTACAAAAAAATAAAATAAAAGAGAACGCCTTGGGATCTTCGGATGAGATGCCTGGGGAGAGGGAGGTCATATTCATTTTCCATACCACTTATCCTCACAATGATGTTGGAGGTCAGAACTGTGAAGCTGACATGCTAACCACCACGCAAGTACAATACTTGAGAAACTGTAATACTACTGTGATTCTGGAAGTGAAATACGAGGGTGTCAGGAAGTAGAAAGCAGTCTTTAAACGATTCTCAAAGTAAAACATTGGCGGATCCCTTCCGTGAAGACATGACATCAATTGGCCCTTGGGGTTGCTGAAGCAAACTTGTGTGTGCAAAAAAAATGGTTTTGCTATTGGATAAAGTTGTGCTTGCGACATTTTTTGAGATTATGGAGTCTCGGCAAATTGTGTGATGTGGTTGGAAACCGGATGGGGATTTAGCTTATTATGGCCTAATGGTGGTCTTCTCTAAAATGCAATACATTCACAGCTAAAAAGCAACATTTCCAACATGATACCTTTGTAAACAGAGCAAAACAAGGAATTTGTGACAGATAAGCTTTGTGTGAGAGGAGAAATCCTGCTTTTGCAGCGAGTCTAAAGCTCAGAGTTAGCGGCTAAGAGCGTGCTTCCGTTAAACATTTCAGAATAAGAGCAAAACATGGTCTGCAAGAAATGCAGGGTTCTGCGGCTACTTTTTGATTTTTCGGATTTTACACAAGTAATTGCTTATATATATGTATGTGTATGTATGTATATATATACATACATACACATACATATATAAGCACATATATATATATAATATATATAACATATATATATTATATATGTTAAGACCTACCGTATGCATGCATGTACATCTGTGTATGTATGTATATACATACACATAGATATGTATATGTATATATATATATACATATATATACACATATACACACATACGTGTACATGCACATATATATACATACACAGATGTACATGCATGCATACAGTAGGTCTTAACACTCAGCCATTTTTTGTTAAAGAGCCTGACAGCTGATGGGAGGAAGGATCTGCGGAAGCGCTCCTTCCTGCAATGAGGGTGCCGCAGTCTATTGCTAAAAGAGCTTCGGAGGGACTCCACAGACTCATGCAGGGGGTGGGAGGTGCTGTCCATGATGGACATCATCCTGGTCAGCATCCTCCGCTCTCCCACTTCCTCCACAGAGTCCAAAGGACTGCCCAGAACAGAGCTGGCCCTCCTGACCAGCTTATTCAGCCTGTTCCTGTCCGTCTCCGTGCTCTAAAGGACCGTAGACTCCTCAGTAGGTAGAGGCGGCTCTGGCCCCTTTTATACAGGGCATCTATGTTTGTGGACCAGTCTAGTTTGTTGTTGAGGTGAACACCTAGGTACTTAAAATTCTCCACGATTTCAATGTCTGTACCCTGGATGTTCACCTGAGTGGTCTGTTGAGAATTCCTCCGAAAATCAATGACCATTTCCTTTGTCTTACTGGTGTTGATGTAGAGGTGGTTTTGCCTACACCAGTCAACAAAGGCTGTGATGACTCCCCTGCACTCCAGGTCGTTCCCGTCCGTCACTCGTCCAACAATAGCGGTGTCATCAGAGAACTTCTGGAGGTGGCAGGTGTCTATATTATGTTTGAAGTCTGATGTGTAGAGGGAGAAGAGGAGTGGGGAGAGCACTACGCCTTGTGGGGCCCCCATGCTGCAAGCTACCACATCAGACGTACAGTACTGGAGTCTCACATATTGTGGTCTGTCAGTGAGGAAGTCGATGATCCATGGGGCTAGGTGGTTCCTTACTCCAGCCTCTTCCAGTGTCCCTCTCAGTAGGACCGGCTGAATGGTGTTGAACGCACTGGATAGGTCAAAAACATCATTCTCAGCGTGCTGCTACAGGTGTGAAAGAGACCTGTGCATCAGGTAGGTGGTAGCATCTTCCACACCAATGCCTGGACGATAGGTGAACTGCAGAGGGTCCAGCTCTGCATTCATCAGGGGGCTGAGGCAATTGAGGATGATTCTCTCTAATGTCTTGATCAGGTGAGAGGTTAATGCTACCGGGCTGAAGTGGTTTGGCTCCCTGGGGTTCGCAGTCTTTTGAACTGGGACCACACAGGAAGTTTTCCACAAGGTGGGGACCTTCTGCAGACTGAGGCTGAGGTTGAAAATATGCAGAATCACTTTGCCAAGCTGATCCGCACACTCTCTCAGTAGTCTGGAGCTGAAGCCGTCTGGACCGGTAGCCTTCCTTGCCTCGATCTTCTTTAGCTGTTTTATCACCTGATAAAACATTACTTCGACAGTAATGCAGAGACCGGTGGAATAGGGGGAGGAAGAGGAGAACGAGGGGGTAGAGTTGCTTCTGGTCTGGGGGGTCAGGGGAGTGGGGGCAGGACTGACTAAAGAACTGATTCAGTTCACTGGCCCACTCCCTGTCTCCGGACTCCGGGTCTCTCTCACTGTTGCCTTCATGGACCGAAATGGTCCTCAAGCTCCTCCAGAGCTCTTTGGTGTTGCCTCTCTGGAGTTGGTTCTCTAGCTTTCTCCTGTAGATGGTCTTTTCCTTCCTTATCTCTCTCTTCAGCTCCTTCTGGACCATTTTCGGACTCTCTTTCTCCCCAGACCTAAAAGCCCTTTTCTTCTTGTTCAGGAGGGCTCTTAGATCCCTGGTGACCCACGGCTTACTGTTGGAGAAACAACGGACCTTCTTGGCGGGTACAATGTTCTCAACACAGAAGTTAATATAATCTGTGATGCAGTGGGTCAAGCTGTCAATATCTTTCCCATGTGAATTGCACAGCACCTCCTTCTCAAAACAGTCCCTTAGTACCATGCTGGTCTCCTCGGTCCATCTTTGTATGATCCTCGTGGTAGGTTTTATTTTCCTCACCATAGGGATGTAGGTGGGGATCAGATGGACCTGGTTGTGGTCTGAGCGGCCCATTGGGGGCAGGGGGACTGAGCTGTATGCCTCCTTTGTGTTGGCATACAGCAGGTCCAGAGTTTTTTGTTCCCTGGTGTGGCACTTCACATACTGAGTGAAGGTGGGGAGAGTAGAAGCCAGGGGAGCATGGTTAAAATCACAAGGAGAGACTGGGGGTGTGACGTCTGCAGCCGGGACACAGTAGCGTGAAGCAGCTCGCGAGCGACTGCCGCATCAGCCGAAGGAAGTATATACGCAGTTATTACGATAACATGCGAGAACTCCCGTGGGATGTAAAACGGCCTGATGCTAACAGCTACTAGCTCGATATCTCGAGTGCAAAGTTGCTCCTTCACAGTAATATGATGGCTGCACCATCTACTATTAATAAAAACAGCTAGTCCCCCACCTTTCTTCCTACTGCTCTCCTCAGCATTTCTGTCCGCCCTCACCAGCTGAAAGCCATCTAAGGAGACGAGAGTCCGGTGTTAGTTCATTCAGCCAGGTCTCCGTGAAGCACAATGCAGATTCTCCGATATTGTCGTTGTTGTTTGGTAAGCGCCGTTAGCTCTTCCATCTTATTGGGGAGAGATTTTACGTTCCCCATAATAATAGAAGGAATGATGGGTCTGAAGCGTCGCTTTCTCTCCTGACATTTTTGTCCAGCTCTGCATCATCTTCTCTTCCTCTTTAACTCCACGGGGAGGTCCAGGTCCAGGGGAATCCAGGTGTTGCGTAGCGCTAACAGCTGATCCTTTGTGTAAAACAGCGGAGGCATGGCTGAGTGGGTCAAAAATGTAATGTCCAGAATTTGCAAGGATAAACTAAACTAATAGATCAAAGACTGCCTCTCGCACAACTTGAGTCTTGGAGTAGAGTCTTGAAAGTAAAGTTTTAAAACATTTAAGTATGGAATATAATATATAAAGTGAAGTAACAAGTAAAATCTTAAGAGACAATAAACGTAAAAATAAAGGATAAAAAAGCTGTAAAAACACAGAATACGAGGGAGGGTTTAGGGACCTACTGCAACAAGCATCCGCTTTGAACGGCGCCTATAATGATTCATTTATTTATGTATGTGCTTTATGTAGACCGGTTATCTACGAAACAATGAATGGAATGGGCAAAGCTCGAACGGAATACAATATATATTGACTGCTACTAAAAAACTTTAGAGGCAAAACTATTGCCACCTTAATTCTATGTACAAACAGCTAAACTGATAGCATTAACGGAGGTGTATAACTTAATGCAAAACATGGGGGTTATTATTTTTTTTACAAACGGTTAATATGTTCATGTTATCATTAGAGGATTATTAGTTTCACATGATTATATACTTGCTTGAAATGAAGAATATATTTAGCTTTACTATTAAACTTAGTTTCATATTATTATTATATGGTGGCTTGCAACGAAGTAAATGCTTTGCTGCTGAGAACTTTAGGTAGACTAAACACCAAAATGCCTTGGACCTTGGATTGCTTGGAGCAAACTAAACAAAGAAGATTCAAAACACCTTGAGCTGTACATGACTTTCAAACCTTCATTTGTATTGACTATATTGACGTCTCACTTGTTTCCCCACCCCTCCCTTGAGAGTTGAGACATCCATTATAACTAGCAGTGGTGGACCGTCAGGGCCTGCAAGGCCTTCTCTGCTGGCCTAAAAAAAAATCAGACTGGTGTTAATTATATTTTGTCCATGGATACAATATAATTCCAAATTGTCTGTCAGTTTCCTTTCATTGCTTTTCCCCTGGTTGCGCTGCTTCTAGATGTGTGTCTTCATATTTGAACATTTAACCAATCACATTTCAGCCAATATTTGTTGCCAGGGTCAGAATTCACCTGGAGGCCTTCACAATCAGTTCTGCAGGCCCTGCATCATAAAATAAGCGTCGGTAAAACTGTTGCTTTAACCAATCAGATTTCAAATTGGCGAAACCAAGGCCTTTTCGCAGGCATAGGGATACGTCATCGCTTTCAGAAACTATGATTGGCTAGTGATAGTGTACTAGCCAGCGCTAGCAAGCTGTACCTGTTGCGGGCTGCACAAGCAAATTTATTGTTGTGTTGATTTAATAGCGGTTTTGTCAACCCACAATGGCTGAAGGAGGAGAAAAAATTGATTTGGCTGCAGATTTACTGTCAAAGCCCTTTTCAAGAAAAGATGGACATCATTAAGAATGGTCGGACAACCCCATAGCTAGAGTGTCGAGTGGAGCTATACAGATCAGCGAGAAAGTTCTCTGGGAATTGGAGCTCCACAACGAAAAGCTGAAGAAAAATAGGTCAATCTTGAAAAGACTGATAGACTGTCATTTTTTTGGGCATGCAGAAAGTTTCATGTCGGGGACATGATGAAAGCGCTGGATCCAAATACAAAGGAAACGATTTGGAGCTTCTTTCTCTTATTGCTGAGAGAAACACGGATTTACATTATCACCTGTCCACTATTAAAGTGTTTAGCGGGACGTCAGGAAAAATACAAGCGACCTGCTATTACTGAAGTGATGGAGGAAGAGATCAGAAGGGAAGTTAATAAAGCAATGTTTTTCTCTGTTATGGTGGATGAGACGACAGACATAAGTAACGCAGCCTAGCTTCATGTTGGAATATGTAGTTATTTTGTCAATACACCCAATATGACGGCAAGCACACTAATTTGGTGCTCGCCGTCATTACGGGTGGATTGACAAAAGAACTCCAGCCGCTATTATATATTATATATGGATCAATATTGAGCCGCAACAGCTCTCGCAACTACGGCAAGCAGCCCCCCGACTCTATTTTCCCCGTAGAAAAAGTAGTGCGCAGTGACTGCTGAGATATATAGTTCTTTTGTCAACCAATTGACAGCGGCCCATTTACTAGGGTGGATTTACAAAATAACTCCTACAGCTAGATGTAGGCGTCAACAGAGCATTCAGAGCTAGACTGCAAACTATATATATATAAATATTTTATATATGGATCAATATTGAGCCGCAACAGCTCTCGCAACTACGGCAAGCAGCCCCCGACTCCATTTCCGGTGCGCGGTGAATGCTGAGATATATAAAACAGCGTTTCATTTCGGTTGAGCTCGATCCAGCACATTAATTCTATGTTTGCCGTCATTCCCAGTGGAAGTCTCAACTGTGGTCCGAGCTTTCAGGACGGCAGAAATTACTGACTCGATTAATGACGACTTTGGTGAGACGGAGACGTGCATGTTGGATGCCGCATTCGCCCACCTGTTCAACATGAGTTATTATGCTATTGCCGTGTCACGAAAATACTAATACCTTAACCTCGGAGAAAATAAAAAAAACTGTTGTTTATTTATGTTGGGAGTGAATGCAGTTGTCAGAAAGCTGATTTGTAATCTATTAATAAAGTTTGGCTGACCTATCTGACTGTTTTGTTGACATTCCCTTTAGCGCAGCACCATCTAGTAGATGCATAACGTAACCACAGCCCCTGCTGTAGACCCGTATAATGCGGTGCGGTAGACCAGTGTAATGCGGAGCGGTGCGCCATACAATGCGTTGCGCCTTATATATGGAAAAAATTAAAATGTGTCATTCATTGAGGGTGCGCCTTATAATGCCTTATAGTCGTGAAAATACGGTACCCAGAGGAAACTCATGCAGGGGAGAACATGCAAACTCCACACAGGTGGCCCGACCTTGATTTGAACCCAGGACCCCAGAGCTGTGAGGCCGACGCGCTAACCATGCACCCCACCGGGCGGCCCAGTTTTATTGCCATGAAATACTTGGGTTCAGGGTTGGATTGATTCAGACGTAGCACTACTGAAGGCCTAGGTGTGAAATGCATGGCCCGCCACTGGTAACTAGTATTATTATATGGTGGCTTGCAGCGAAGTACAGACGCTCCCCTACTTACGAACATTCAACTTACGAACAACGGTACATACGAACATGTCTGCAAATTGCGTTTAAGTCGAAAAATGTTCGTAAGTCCAATTTTGTATTTTTTTCCGAGTAGTGCTTCTTTCCGCCGCTAATACCGACGCCTGGCGCTGTGAGGGCTCAACTCACCCAGCATCTACCTTCTTCGTTGCAATGCGGAAGTGCGTGTACGTATCTCCAGTGGGCAAAGAACCTTTTTCATTTGTATCATTAAATATCTCTTGCATCCATTACTGAATATGGCTAGTAAAAAGCGAAAGGCTTCTATTGAGGGAGTTGCAAGGAAGAGGCAAGCCATTTTATTTGAAACAATGATAACGAAGCTTGATGCGCGTGAGAGTGGTGAGCGTTGCACATTCAGTACCATTTATAAACAGAAAGATCGAGCAGCAGGACCCAAATATTGAACGTTGCACAAAGTTTGCAAATCAATTGAATTATGCCATACAGTGCTACCGCATCATTTATGATGAAAAAAAGAAGAAAACTGCAATCGTCGTTAGATCGCTTCTTTCGGCCAGTTTCTAATACATAAATCTCTCTCTCTCTCTATACAGTACTGTACATATTCTCTCCATTTTATTAAATGTTTTTTTCAGTACAAACCAATGCGTGTTACTTATACAAGCCTTAAACATACAAATGCACTTATATAAACCTTCAAAATACTTATATAGGCCTTAAACATAAATTATAATACACAATATAGCACTGAATCAACTTACAAACAAATTCAACTTATGAACAATCGCTCGGGAACCTAACTCGTTCGTAAGTAGGGGAGCGTCTGTAAATGCTTTGCTCCTGAGAACTTTAGGTAGACTAAACACCAAAACGCCTTGGACCTTGGGCTGCTTGGAGTGAACTAAACAAAGAAGATTCAAAACACCTTGAGCTGCACATGACTTTCAAACCTTCATTTGTTTTGACTATATTGACGTCTCACTTCTGTTTCCCAACCCTGCCTCGAGAGTTGAGACGTCCATTGTAACTAGGGTCCTTAAAGTTAATAAACAAGAAAAGAAGCGTGTGAGGCCAGAACGAAGCAGAGACTTGACCTCACGGTCCGCTTCTCCTTGCAAGAAAAATCCAGAAGATTGTTTTTTCTCTTAATTTGTGCGTGCATTTGGGAATGCCTATTGGTGAACCTATCACTACATATGCTAAAGGCGTAGCATGCCACATCGCCATAAATGAATCTACAGTGTGTTTTACCAAAAAAGAAGCAAACATTCGGAACACGGCCACAATATCCTTTTACTTCTCCAAGGACACTAAGCGAGTGGTAAACACTATGAATAAAAAATGAACCTGCATTATGAAGGATTTATGCTGTAGATATGGCCGTGAAACTGGCAGGACGAGAAGACGTCAACACACTGAGGACAAGCCACTCAGAAAACTGATCGAAATAATCTCTTGGGAGTGAGGGCAGCAGACACCGAAAGATTGTCAGCGAGCAGTGGTCTCAGAACCCTGCACGCAAGTAGCGGCTTATGCAGCAGTTTACATCAGCAAATACTAACGGTCGGCTACAATTTGTTTAAATTTAGCGGGCCCTTGGTGCTATTGTAGCAAAATATAGGCATTCACAACTTGGTTGTGAAGGAAGGACCCTCCTGACTGCATGGTCACCGTGGAGCTGCTCTTGTAGCTGGATGTCTGCTACGCCATGCATTATGACAGAAAGTTTAGATTACATAAAATGATTGGGCCCAAACGTTTACATATACTGTGCAAAAACATACCGTATTTACTCGCATATAAGTTTGTCGGACAAAAAAATGATGACTGAATCTAGGGTACGGCTTATATGCGCATTAAAACACGACATGCACGATGGCCCCGTGACGTCATGACGTTATGACGCAAGACAATGCGGCCGATTCCTTCCAAAACGACAAACTTTTGTCAAAAGTAGCACAAATGCAATGAACAGGTAGAGCTGGGCGATAAAACAATAACGCTAATTATCGTGAAATTATTTTTGTTAACGATAATATAAAAAACTTTTGATAAAAATGTGATCATTTTAAACTGTTGTTACACCGTCCGACCACCACAGAGAATGGGGGTGCTGTTGCGAAATGAACGCTAGTTCCAGACCAATGCTCAGGAAAAGAGGATGACGAGGCAACGTGTTTTTAGCATGTTAGCAATAGAGGCTAACACAGAGAATGAATGCAAAAGGACAATAACGGCCAAAAACCGATTATGAGATGCAGAGATGCAAGCCAACCCACTAAAAGAATTCTCCCCTTGTACCTGTGCAAAGAGCTGCCTTATTGAAAATGTCTACTGCAACTAAAGCTGGAAATTCAGCAGCCACTCGGCAAAAAATGATCCAGGCATAATGTATCCAATGCTTCAGTACATCACAGTATTCTATATTAAGTATCCAAATAAAAAATGTTCATAAAATGTCAAAATTCACTCTGAAACCCGCAAGAGGAGTATGAAGTACAGGAGATGAAAATGGGTTTGTATATATATACTTGTTATTCATTTTGTGACATTAATAAATACATTAATGATGATTTTCTCTCATTTTTGTGTTTCTCACATCTTTCTTACAAAATTGGGACATGTTGACCAATTTTAAAGGGTTTAGTTGTGAGGACCGTGGAACGAATTAGAGAATTTACATATAAAACACACCTCTACTTACGAATTTTTCAAGTTATGAAAAAAGTTCTGGAACCAATTAATTTCATAAGTAGAGGTATGACTGTACACATTACTAGTGATTGACCGATAATCGGTCGCGGTATTTGGCAATTTGACGTTATCGATATCAGCCCTTTTTTGATCCAATCGTACGATGTGAAGAAATCAATTTAAAACTGGGTTAGTATTTCAACTCTAACGTAAACAATCAACTCTTAAGTCGAGGCCTTTGATGTTGATGGGATTGCTATGCTTAAATTTGCGGCCCTCCTTTATTGGTAATAGACAAACAAACACACACCAACACCAGCACCAACATAAATTTAACCCCTTTAACCTCTATAGCAGGGGTCCCCAAACTTTTTCCTGTGAGGGCCACATAACTTTTCCCTTCTCTGATGGGGGGCCGGTGTCAGTTTGTAACAGAAAAAGTGTGACGATCGTAGGGGAGCTTAATTTTTTTTTATTGTTTTCCAGAAAGCCACACATAACCAAATAACCCTTTCCAGGTTCTTTACAGAAAAAAAGTCAGGAAACATATAATAACACTATTAATGAAATAAATAATAACTAAATAACCCTCTGAGTTCTTCACAGAAAAAACAGGAAATAAATAACACTTTTTATGAAATAAATAATAACCAAATAACTCTCTCTGGGTTCTTCATAGAAAAAAAAGCCATGGAACATTAACTTTCTGTTGTGCCATGCACAATATTCTCCCTTTGCTCTGAAGTTTATGCACGACACCACAACCGTCATTACAGAATCACACGTCAACATTTTGCAGCACAGTGCTTGCTGGCGAATTTGGCAGTGGACTCGTAGCGGGGCGGTGAGACCCCTTTTTTCCAACTCCCGGTTCATGCGTCCCATTATTAGACAGCGAGTTTCAGCCACCATGCTAGGAGCCCCGACAGTCGTGATGCTAGCTAGTTTTGACCAGTCCAGGTCCAACTTCTCCATGGTTTGGCACACTTTGTCAAAAATATCCTCTCCCGTTGTAGTCCCTTTGAGACTTTGGAGGGCTGCCAGATCCTCGCATATCTCAAAGTTTGCGCTAACTCCACGAATAAAAATGAGCAGTTGCGCTGTGTCTTGCACGTCCGTGCTTTCATCCAGTGCTAATGAAAAAAAGTCAAATTATTTCGTCTTCTGCTGTAGCTGGGCATATACATTACTCCCGATTTCTTCAACGCGTCTGGTCATTGTACTCACCGACAGACTTACGGCATTAAATGCATCTTTCTTCTCGGGACACACCTCCTCCGCGACAGTATCCATACATTTCTTAACAAACTCTCCGTCAGTGAAAGGCTTACCGCTGCTTGCTATCAATTTAGCAACCCAAAAGCTGGCCCGAACGGATGCCTGGTTCTGCTGAGATAGTAGTCCACTTTTTCGCTTTGAGAGTTTGTCTGCTCGTATTTGGCCTTGCAAGCTATCATACTTGTCTTTGTGACGGGATTCATAGTGTCGGCAAAGATTGTATTCTTTGAATACCGCCACCGTCTCTTGACAAATGAGACAAACAGCCTTTTCTTTGCATTGAACAAAAAAATTATCGTTTGTCCACTCCAGGTTAAATACCCTGCATTCTGAATCAATTTTTCTCTCGCCTAACTTTTTTGCCATTATTCCGTTCTCAAACAGGTTGCAGTTTTTATATGCTTGAATAGTCTGCGATGGTCCCAGGGCTCCACCCTCACCTGCGATCGTCCAGATGTCTCGGTAACACTGCTCGTGCATGCAACGGTGGACGTGCCCGCCTGCATCAAAGGGAAACACTCTCCCCGCGCGTGTCACCAAAGAAGCAATGCGAAGCCCCGCTTCACTGGGATGATTTGTGGGCTCAGCAGGGGTGCAATGAACCAAACACAAGATTAAAACGTCCCAGTCTTCAAGGCCAAATAGGAAAAAAAATCAGATAGTGTCTCTGGTATTGTTCAGAGGGCCGGTCCAAATGTGCCGGCGGGCTGCATCCAAAAAAAAAAAAAAACATCCGATAGAGTCTCTGATATTGTTTAGAGGGCCGGTCCAAATGTGCCGGCGGGCCGTAGTTTGGTGACCCCTGCTCTATAGCCTTGCCGCTACCCAAATTAATTTGAATTGTACATTCCATAACATACATGAACATAAGTTGCAAGAATCCTCAATATATTTTGTGATATTGGGATAGAATAGATCATTTTGACTATCATTTATTTAGTATATGAGCGTGCGTGTGCGTGCGTGTGTGATTTAATAAAGTTCTATGAAGTTCAGGGTTTACATTATAATTTTTTTACACTTTGAGTGTAAATGAATATCGGCTCCAAATAGCGGTTATTGGCCTCCTCTAGCTACTAATAATCAGTATCAGTCCTGAAAAAAAAACAATATCGGTCGATCACTACACATTACATAAATAAAGCACAATCAAACTCAGTTTTCCTCCTGCTGCCTTTTATAAAACATACATGAGCATCGATGCTAGCACTACCATGTGTTTTGATGCTAGCACTACCATGTGTTTCGCCCAATGAGCTGACGTGTCTTGTGTATGGGCAATATACAGAAATTGCACTCGCACCTGAAACAGCGTTCCTTTAACTCGGTGGGGCCTACTGTCGTAAAAATACAGTATTTCTTATTCATAGTTGATTGCTCTCCACTTTTACACACTTTCAGTCTGAAATCGGTGAAAAGTAATGTATATTTATACTTCATACATTAATTTTCCGTACCGCTTTTACTCACAATCGCAGTGTTCTGGGGCCTATTCCAGCTAACAACAGGCACCAGGCGGGGGAAACCCTGAATTGGTGGCCAGCCAATTGCAGGGCAAAAGGAGGCTCGACAACTAATTATGCTTACACTCATACCTAGGTGCAATTTAGAGTGTCCAACCAGCCTACTATGCATGTTTTTGCGATGTGGGAGGAAACCAGAGTACCCAGAGAAAACCCATTTAAGCCTAGGCAGAAGATGTAAACTCCACACAGGAAGGACTGGACTTGGGATCGCACCCTCGATCTCAGTACTGTGAGCCCCATGCGAGCCAATCGTTATTTTGATTTTAGCTTGTGAGTTGTCCAACGTGAAATTGTGAAGTGGATTATGAAGGGTTGGTTAGGGTTGTGTACAGTATTTTCAAATAACCATAATTTAAAATTTTTTTAAAAAAATCAGATTTAGGCTTGTCATCATCATTGACTAGACAAAAGCCTAATTGTCTTCATACCCAGCTGCGTATGACGAAATTGAAAGTTTTGCTGCTTTCCCGTTTAGCTGATCGTCTAGGATATAAAGGAATTTCAATATAAACATTAAGATTAGTTAGTTCAATTTATATGGTCTGCACTACTGCCCAGATTAATGCAAAATCAATGGTTTTTCTTTGCAAATGACATATGACAGAAATAAACAAAGATGACTATGGGGTAATTATTTATATCGTATTGTATGTTATTTTGTAACTTTGAAGGGCGGATGTGAAACATATGTGACCCGTGGCATTTTAATAATTAAAAACAACAATAAAAAGAATGGTGTACTAAATTAAATGCCTGAAATTTATTTTCACATTGTAGTATTCTCGTTTGTTTTACACAACATCACAAGTAATTGGTGTATCGTGAGCGAAAGCATGAAAAATAAATAAAAAATAACCTATAAGTGCCGAAACTCATTGTAGTTCAGGACAGTAATGTAATACAAATAAATACTTATCAATTATAATAAATAAAACAAATAATTTGTCAAAACTATTTAAAAAATTGTAAAACATGTTTCCTGCCTCAGTTTTAGTAAATTGTAGGACTAGAATTTTTTTTTAAAGTAATGTAATGTATAACGGATTTTTACTGTAAATTTTAAGTATTGAAATTTACAATGCATAGGGACTGCATTGATCTTTTTTTTACCCATAATAACTCATAGAATACTCAAAATGGGAGTTCAGAGAAATGTTAGAGTTTTGCTGCTTTCCCGTTTAGCTGATCTTCTAGGACAGGTGTAGGGAACCTATGGCTCGGGAGCCATATGTGGCTCTTTTGATGGGTGTATATGGCTCGGGAGCCATATGTGGCTCTTTTGATGGGTGTATATGGCTCTCCGCTAACCTGTGGTAAAATATGGGAACCACTGGTGAGAGACCTAAGTCCCGAACACACCAATGGGAGCGTCACGCCGGCAATGTGGCGCCGACACGATCTCTAGCAACTTTTTAATCATATTTTTTCTTCATTAGCATGCACACTCTGATTGATACTCATTGATTAGCAACAGTGGAAAAAAAATGTACTCAAAAGAATTCAGAGACTTTTTTTTACTTCCAAAGTGGTGAAATGATTAACAAATTGCACACATTTCATGTATTTTTACTTTTAAATTCTTAGTATGGCTCTCAAGGAATAATGTTTGAAAATATGAATTGTTTATGGCTCTCTTCGTCAAAAAGGTTCCCGACCCCTGTTCTAGGATATAAAGGAATTTCAATATAAACATTAAGATTAGTTAGTTCAACTTATATGGTCTGCAGTACTGCCCAGATTAATGCAAAATCAATGGTTTTTCTTTGCAAATGACATATGACAAAAATAAACAAAGATGACTATGGGGTAATTATTGATATTGTATTGTATGTTATTTTGTAACTTTGAAGGGCGGATGTGAAACATATGTGACCCGTGGCATTTTAAATATGATGGTGCTCTTATACTGAAAATGGCTCATTATTTCCTATTAGATTTTTTTTGTTAAAACATGATCATTTATCCTACCAGTGTGCGTGCGAGTGTGGATCTTGAGATTCTCGGATCGTGCAAACATCTTGCCGCAGTTCGGAAATGCACATAAAAAGGGCTTCTCCCCAGTGTGCACTCGAATATGGTTGATAAGTTTGTATTTGGCTTTAAACGCCTTCCCTTCGCGTACACAATCGTTCCACATGCAGACATGACTGAAGGTGTCGAGCGCTGTCGCGACGTGCTCGGCGGTGACGTGGTCTACTAGGTCGTGCATGGAACTAAAACTTTGGTTGCAGACAAACGCAGCCGTCCGCCCAAACCACTGTCTTGAGGAAATTCGGCCTGTCCACTTGCAAACAAGCTCCGATTTCACGACGGGGGTCCTGTTAGTACTCAATAAACCTTCCTTCCCTTCGCTGGCACGTCTGTCGGTAGAGGTGGAAATTTTAAAAGCTCTCCTTTGTGGTGGCGAGGTGATGCTTGACGCTCCCGAGTTGTTGTTACCCAGTGGAGCTACGAGGCCATTGTGCCTGGTAACCACAGCTACCCTCTTCATCTTGCTGTTGTTGGACTGTCTAGCCAAATTTCCAACCAAAAATGAGTCAAATCCAATCAATTTCCGTCCTTCAAAAGACCGTCCCGCATCCGTAATAAAAGCAAATTGACTGATGCCTAAATCCAAACTCACTGCCGCGAGCTCATGACTGACTCCATGGTTTTATTTACCGTGAAAATGAAGGTGAACGGAATGGAAAGGGATTGCGGGCTGGAGGCCGCGGTCCAACACTGTTTAACAGCGTCCTTGCCTACCCAATCTCTAATGAGAACAACAGCTTTTCCTCTACTTACGAAATCTATTGAAAATTTCGTATGTATAACAGTACTTTAATGTAAATTCTCTAATTTGTTCCACAGTCCTCACACAACTACCAAATCAATCCTTTAAAATTGGTCAAAGTGTCCCAATTTTGTATGAAAGATGTGAGAAAAATGAGAGAAAATTCTAAGAAAATGATTTATTAATGTCTTAAAATGAAGAACAAGCATACAAAATCTATCCGTGTTGAAGCATATGTGCATGCGCATTTCCTTATGACCCGGCGGTGTCAGAAAGCCGTTCACTTTGTAGTACATTTTGGACCAGGAGTGGGCAAACGTTTTGATTCGCGGGCCACAATGTATTCTGACGTTTGACAAAGGGGCAGATGGATGGATTGCTTTGGTAACACCACCTCAGTGGGAAAAATGAAAATGAAGATGAGCATTTCAACAAAATATCTGACTTTAGAATGAATGTTAAAACACTGAAATTCAAATGAATAAAATGTTCTTTTTTATTTACTACCCATTTCTATTTTAAAGCACAGAAAGTTCTGTTGTCCTTCAGACAAAACAGTGGCAGCAAGTCAGACTGTGGAGCGGATTATGTTTGATCAGCGCACAGTTTTTATTTTGAGAATGTTCGCATCTGTGCCGCCCGCCACAGCCTTGGAAACGCTGCTTTATTGAGTGAAGCATAGAAGTCATTTAGTTTTAGAGAGTTGAACTTCTCTTTTAAGACAGGGTTAATCAGTTCGAGCTGCAGCGCCTCTGGGGCAGTTGCGGGTTCTCGTGACAGAGGACAGGCCACAACTGAAGTGACATGTCAATTTACATACACTTGTGAAGAACATAATGTCATGGCTCTCGAGTTTCCAGTTATTTCTACAACTCAGATTTTTCTCTGATAGAGTGATTGGAACAGATACTTCTTTGTCACAAAAATAATTCAAGAAGTTTGGTTCTTTTATGACTTTATTATGGGTGAAAAGAAGAAAGTGATCAAATCTTCTGGGTCAAAAATATACATACGGCAGCGCTAATATTTGGTAACATGTCCCTTGGCCATTTTCAATTCAATTAGGCGCTTTTGGTAGCCATCCACAAGCTTCTGGTTGAATCTTTGACCACTCCTCTTGACAGAATTGGTGCAGTTCAGTTAAATTTGATGGCTTTCTGACATGGACTTGTTTTTTCAGCATTGTCCACAAGTTCTCAATGGGGTTTAGTCAGGACTTTGGGAAGGCCATTTGAAAACCTTAATTTTAGCCATTACCACTTTTGATGTGTTTGGGGTCATTGTCCTGTTGGAACACCCAAATGCACCCAAGACCCAATCTTCGGGCTGATGACTTTAGGTTATCTTGAAGAATTTGAAGGTAATCCTCCTTCTTCATTATCCCATTTACTCTCTGTAAAACACCAGTTCCATTGGCAGCAAAACAGCCCCACAGCATAATACCGTGCTTGACGGTAGGCATGGTGTACTTGGGGTTAAAGGCCTCACCTTTTCTCCTCCAAACATATTGCTGGACATTGTGGCCAAACAGCTCGATTTTAGTTTCGTCTGACCACAGAACTTTCCTCCAGGTCTTATCTTTGTCCATGTGATCAGCAGCAAACTTCAGTCGAGCCTTAAGGTGCCACTTTTGGAGCAAGGGCTTCCTTCTTGCACTGCAGCCTCTCAGAACAAAACACGCTTGACTGTGGACACTGACACCTGACACCTGCACCTGTTTCAGCAGCTTCTAATTCTTGGCAGATCTGCTTTTTGGTGATTCTCGGTTGAATCTTCACCCTCCTGATCAATTTTCTCTCAGCAGCAGGTGATAGCTTGCGTTTTCTTCCTGATCGTGGCAGTGATAAAACAGTGCCATTCACTTTATACTTACAAACAATTGTTTGCACTGTTGCTCTTGGGACCTGCAGCTGCTTTGAAATGGCTCCAAGTGACTTTCCTGACTTGTTCAAGTCAAGGATTCGCTTTTTCAGATCCATGCTGAGCTCCTTTGACTTTCCCATTTCACTGACACAACTTTCTAAGTCACCAAAATTGCTAATTTGTGTTGCTGTATGTATATTTTTGACCCAGCAGATTTGATCACTTTTTCTGTTAACCCATAATAAACTCATAAAAGAACCAAACTTCATGAATGTTTTTTGTGACAAAGAAGTATCTGTTCCAATCACTATCAGAGAAAAATCTGAGTTGTAGAAATAACTGGAAACTCGAGAGAGCCATGACATTATGTTCTTCACAAGTGTATGTAAACTTTTGACCACAACTGTACGAGCTTAATGCGTTCCGGGACTGAGCTTGTATGTCGATTTACTCGTATCTCAAATCAACGTTTCCCATAGAAATAAACTAAATACAAATTAATTCATTCCCACCCAAAAATCACCAAAATCAGGAAAATGGAATTGAAAAACATTTTTATTTGTTCTAATTCGCCATCTATTAACAGAGTAACAAATAACTAGTGGTTATGATGTTTAATACTACTAAAATGATTTCGCGCAGGGGAGGGAGAGAGAGAGAGGGACACAGAGACTTTTTGCACGGCAAAGCAATGGTATCAACAAACAAATTTAAATGAACTTGGATTACGATAGACACACTCAAAATAATTTTAATCTAACCTTACACTAAATTTAATTCTAAGGTAAAATTTTAATTTTTTTTGACTCTTTTTGCCTCGCCTCCACCCTGACGTTCACCCGCAGTTTTTAAAAGGAACCTATCGAGGGTCATTTGCTTTTGTCTTCCCTTCAAAATATTCCAAAAATGACACTCACAAATGTCCTCACAATAGGATAACGCACGACCACTTGCCAACCTGTTCGGGTGCCTCTTTTCCATAAAAATCAGAAAACTCTTGCCACTTTGCTAACATGCGTTTGATTTCCTTTGTAGTGAGGCGGTCCCCCCTTCCACCTTCTCCTCGCTACTGAGCTCCCGCAACGATCCACCCATTGTTTGAAGGTATCTTTACACGAGGGTGTTGCGGCGAGAAAGACAGTGCCCATGCTGCTCTCATAAGCAGCCTGTCGTGTCGGCCACCTGGCTGTATGCTCATATATCAAAAATTGTCTCGTATCTCAAGGTACATATTTGCTTGGAATTTTACTCGTATCTCAAATTTCTCATATGTCGGGGCACTCGTATGTCAAGGTTTTACTGTATTGGAAAAATAGGGGACTTAAAACTTCTACGGGCAAAGCAGTAGCACATGGGGAATTGTTGAAACAACTCCTTGATACTGTACAACTGCCAAAACAAATTGCAATTTGTAAATGTGCAGCATACTTCAAATACACATCCTATTTCTTTAGGAAATGCCTTTGCAAACAAAACAGCAAAGGAAGCTGCAGAAGCCATTTCTTGGGATGGCAGAGAAAAATTATGAGAAGGATATTTTGACAGGTGACACTTTGATGAGAATGCAACAACAAAGTCAAAAATTGGAACTTAAAGGATAGACCAGACCTGGGCAATTAATTCCACAAAGGGCTGCAGTGGGTGCAGGTTTTCGTTCCAACCCATAAGAGGAAACCTTTCCACCAATCTGGTATCTTAGAAGTGCAATCAGTGGATTTTAGTCAGGTGCTTCTTGTTTCAGCAGAAATCTTATTCCTTAAACTGTCTGTGCTGGATCGGTTGGAACAAAAACCTGCACCCACAGCGGCCCTCGAGGACCGGATCGCCCAGGTCTGGGATAGAGAGTAAGGAGCCATATTGCAAGATGGGATATTGTGAGCACAGAAGGCAATTTATTTTACCCAAAAAATTGTTCAGATGGGCGGCTATATTGAGCCATGGGAAGACTTGTGTCTCAAGAGAGGGTATGGTATCTCTCGTCAAACGCCATTATACAATTTATGGATTTAACCTGTATTCAAAAAATGTTTGCAGAGCGTGTTTGAGCTGTGCTCGACATAATCCTAGAGGCAATTTACGATTGAAGCGTGGTAAATTCCCTGAATCAACATATGCATATGTATTTTATTGAAATAAAATGTAAGTTAAGGAAAAAAATATTGTTTAGTTATCATAGATGCTTTTTCAAAATGGGTTTAAATATTTACTGCAAAGTAACCAGATGCATTAACAGTAGCCAAAGCAAAGACATTTTTCCAAGGTATGGTATTCCAGAAACTATATATACTGATAATGGAACTCATTTTGTAATAATAATAATAATAATAATAATAATAATAATCGGACATAGGCCCCTGTTGTAGTTATCACAACACAAAAAGCCTACTTGTCATCACACGCAGAAACTGCGTGTGACGAAATTGATGGTGCTTCTCCACAAGCTACGTTTACTCGGCAAAAGACCTAAATCTAGTACGGACTTGTAATTGGCATTCTGCTATTGTGGATACAGGTCGCTTACCGCTCGCTTACCTCTCACTGTCTTCCACTTACCTTACTTCAGTCAGCTAGTAGGAGGCAGATCACCACCCAAAACCTCTTTTTATATTACCGCAGAAGGGAATGTGTGTTATGTTACCGCGAGTTTAGATGTCTGATGGATGTGGGGAAAAAACTGTCCTTAAGCCTACTTGTCCGTGCTTTGTGGGACCTATAGCGTCTTCCAGAGGGCAGCAGCTGGAACAGATTGTGACCAGGGTGGTAAGGGTCCCCTATGATGTTCTTGGCTCTGCTGAGGTAACGAGGGCTGGCAATGTCTTCCAGTGAGGGCAGAGAGCAGCCGACAATCCTCTGGGCAGTGTTAATCACTTTCTGCACGGCCTTTTTGTCTGCCGCCGTGCTTCCAGCGTACCACACTGTGATGCCGTACGCCAGGATGCTCTCTACAGTGGTTTTGTAGAAGGTTATCAGAAGCTTGGTGGCCAAGTTGTTCTTCCTAAGTACCCTGAGGAAATGGAGTCGTTTCTGAGCCTTCTTCACCACTGCCGTGATGTTTGTAGACCATGAGAGCTTATCCGTGACGTGGACCCCCAGGAATTTAAAGGACTGGACCCTGTCTACACATACTCCATTAATGGGGAGTGGGGCCAGATCTGTGCCGTGTCTGCGAAAGTCCAGGATTATTTCTTTAGTTTTCGTGGTGTTCAGTGAGATTGTTCACCGAGCACCACGAAGACAAATTGTTGACCTCATCTCTGTAAGCCGACTCATCCCCTCCTGAGATGAGTCCGACCACAGTGGTGTCGTCAGCGAATTTGATGATGGCGATAGACTGGTGGGTGGGTGTACAGTCGTATGTGTACAGGGAGTACAGAAGAGGACTCAGTACACAGCCTTGAGGGGAGCCATTGCTTAGTGTAATGGAGGAAGAGAGGTGGGGACCAAGTCTAACAGTCTGTGGTCGGTTGGTCAAGAAGTTCTTTATCCAGCAGCAGATTGAAGAGGATAGACCAAGGTGGGAGAGTTTGTCAGTCAGAATGTCCGGTTTTATGGTGTTGAAGGCTGAGCTATAGTCAATGAAGAGCATCCTCACGTAGTTCCCCTGGTGTTCCAGGTGGCTCAGTGCTGTATGAAGAGCAATGGCAATAGCATCGTCAGTGGACCTGTTTGCTCTATAAGCAAACTGGTGAGGGTCAATTGAGGGAGGGATTGTATTCCTGATATGGCGGGCTACCAACTTTTCAAAGCACTTCATGATCACAGGCGTGAGGGCAACAGGCAAGCATCATTCATGCTGCCAATGGTTGGCTTTTTGGGGACAGGGATGTTGGTGGCAGAATAAACAAGATAATTGAAAAAATTGACAGTCGTTTCAAGTGTCCTTAAGAAAACATTGTTCCCATCATCCTCAATTAGCGAGATTGGTAGAACGGATGAATGGAACAATAAATAATAGACTAAAGAAATGCATAGAAGAAACAAAAAGGCATTGGACACAATGCAGTGATCTAGTGAAATTACATATTAATTGTTAGGTTCATTAATAGATATACTTTAATAAAAGGAAAGAGATCGGAGACATATCCAGGTTAACTTGCAAGTGAGAATTGGTCTTGGCTCGTCCTCGCCACGGAGCATTCTAGAGGACCTAATTCTCTCCTGCCCATTTAAGACATCGAATCAAAACAATAAGGCATCGGACATATCTCCAGCATTATCTTATTCAAACAATTGCATAAGCTAACCGAATAACACAATTAAGGTCAAAAAACAACTGCAACAATTGCATATCAGGTCGTAAACCAAAAACAACTGCGTAAGAATTTGCACAAGTAAGCAAAACAATTTCCATAAAAGGTGAAACGAGCAACACTATTTTAAAGCAATATGCGAGTATTTTCGGAAGTTGATTCGATTATCGCCATCTGCTCCGGAATCCAACTCAAAGCAATTTAAGAGTCCTTCACAGATCTTCATTGCGAACTCAGATCAACAGTCCTCGGCCCGGGACTGGGTGATGCCAGGTCAATAGTCCTCGGAATAGGGCAAAACCATTAAATTTCCTCGGGGGCCAGCTGCAGTGGGAAGTGTCCTTGGTAACCGTTATACTGAGCTTTCGTCTGCTTATAATGATTAGTTTCACATATACATATAAAGATTAATATTTCACACATACATATAATGATTAATATTCCACACACATATAATGATTAATGCGCACATAATAATATCCCAGAATAACCCCAACATTAATATAACAAGTACAACTGGGTTGACACCTTATCAAATTCTGTTTGGGGAGACCATACAAACTACCATTATTCACTACACAATGGGAATTGGATGATAAAGCAAATTTAGCAGATGACATTAGAAAAACATTAGAGAAAATGTGTGAACTAAAGTTAGGAGAATGTGTTTCTCAACAGGAACCAGACCAACCAGTGGTGGTACCGGGCGACTGGGTGCTCATCGGAAGCATAAAAAGAAACACTGGCACGACCAAGTGGGAAGGTCCTTACCAAGTGCTGCTAACCTCATCGACAACCGTGAAAATAGCAGAAAGAGGGACTTGGATACATCTTTCACATTGTAAGGTTATCTCCAGTGAAACGCTTCAGGAGGACAAAAAGTCTATATGGCTGAAATGTTCCATAGGTCGTTGGGTGGTATCATTGGGTATAGTGATATTTCTACTCATGTGGTATTTGTGGTCACCATATTCATTGGAAAACAAAAAGCGTATTTGGGGGAGACTCGGCCTTCTTACAACAGTTTGAAACGATCAACACGACGAGTAAGTCTATCAAATGAAATTACATTGCCAACAAGAATGACTTCTCAGCATGCATATGAGATGACATTCCGAAGGCAATGAGTACTCAGACAATGATCTGTCTGCCACATAATGTTACTTCTTCATTTACTATCCTTTGGGAAGGAGTGTACTTGGAAACTTCAAGTGCAGTGGGTCCTATAAATCCAACTAAAGCATCAGATTATGTGTGGTATTTGACTATTCAAGACAGAGACTGGTCAAGCCTGGTGGCCAAGACAGGTTCAGATTGGAAATCTTGGACTACATCAATTTGTGCTGATAAAATTAGACAATTAATAGAGATGACTCATAGTGTGATTGAGATACAAATTGATCTTCAAACTCACAAATTATCATGTGGAACAGATCCATGTGTGAAATTTACTCTGAATGTGTGGGTTTCGGGAACAGATCCTTACTTTACTATCAACCAGAATAACTGAACCTATTGAAGCGATGAGTGTGTATGATAGAACTCAATATGTTGGGAAAACGGACACTACTGTGGTTAAAGGGAAATCCAAAATAACTATGGATTATACATTTTTGGCTATAACGGGCATTTCACAAAAGGGAAATAACTGGTTATTGTTAATGGAAGGTGCAGCGAAAACTGTAAATTTTAGTTGCATAACATGTATGCATGTACCTCTTTTACGTGTGATCCCGGCACAGATTACATCTGAATGTGCATTGGAAGTTATGACAAAGCAAGATCTGAGTACTGCATGTAAAAAATGGGATACAGACGCTCCCCTACTTACGGACGAGTTACGTTCAAAGCGATTGTTCGTAAGGTGAATTTGTTCGTAAGTTGCTTCAGTGCTATATTTTGTATTATAATTTATGTTTAAGGCCTGTATGAGTATATTGAAGGTTTATATAAGTGCATTTGTATGTTCATGGCTTGTATAAGTAAACTGCATTGGTTTGTACTGAAAAAAACATTTAACGGACGATCGTCGAACGATTCAAGTTGTATGCCCGTGCAACGCTCACCATTTTCTCACCCGCATCAAGCTTCTTTATTATTGCCACTTTCGTTTCAAATGAAATGGCTTGCCTCTTCCTTGCACTACCACGCTCACTAGAAGCCTTTCGCTTTTGACCAACCGTATTGAATAATGGATGCACGAGATTTAATGATAAAAATGAAAAAAGTTCTTTGCGTACTGGAGATACGTTCACGCACTTACGCACTGCAACGAACTGGGCACAGGAAGGTGGATGCTAGGTGAGCTCTCACAGCGCCAGGCGTCGGTATTAGCGGCGGAAAGAAGCACTACTCGGAAAACGGCGCGCAATACAAAATCTAACTTACAACATCTCTTTCCGAACATTTTTCGACATATGCCATGGATTGGATTGGATAACTTTATCCCGTATTCGGGAAAAATTTCATTGTGGCAGTAGGAAGAGGGTGATTAGACAGAACAACAAAGCAAAAGCACAAAGTACAAAGCAAATATAAGTAAATTTGATCATTGAGAATCACCAAATCAAATCATTAAGACAGAAAAGCAGCAAAAACAAAATGAGCAAGAGTGGACGGAGCTACCGCCGCCCGGTTCCACTTGAACGGCGCCATCTTGGTTGCGGTAGCTAAAACGGATAGACGTTGCAAAGTTGGACAAAAAACGGAACCACACACAGGTAGTCTTCCACAAGATGGGGGACTTCTGAAGACTGGGACCGAGGTAGAGACTATGCAGAGTCACTCTTCCAAGCTTATCCACACAGTTCCTCAGTAGTTTGGAGCTGAAGACAACAGTAGCAGAGTAGAGCCCCTCGGCTCCGTTGCTGGCAAGCGCTGACAGCTCTTCCATCTTATCCCGTGATGGAATGGTTGGTCAGAAGCGTTGCCTCTTCTCCCCGCACTTTTGTCCAGCTCCGAATCTCCGGTGGCACTGAGGTGTCGCTCTTTTCTGCTGCGTATTGTAACAGCTAGTCCCATGTGTGACAGCGTAGGCATGGCTGAATGGTTCCAAAAAAGTAGCCGAAAGAAGCCAGGCTCACAGAACAAAGAATGTTGTAAAAACATTAAAGTAAAAAGTATAAAGTACAAAGAAAAGTAAAGAGGAATGTATTAAGAAATATTAAAATGTAATTTTAAAAAAGTGACGGCGCGATCTTGGGGGGAAAAAATAAATAAATACAAATTTTGCGCAGACATGTTCGTATGTACTGTTGTTCGTAACTCGAATGTTCGTAAGTAGGGGAGTGTCTGTACAATCTATCCTGTAACAAGAATTCAACTGGACGATGTGCATTAGTATCATTGCTTTTACCAGTGTCTATTTTTCCTTCTACAGTTGAGGATATTCAATTGGCGGCTCAAAACCTTGGGGACTCATCTGAGCTCTTGCAGTGACGCGCCTCATGGAAGGATGGTGATCCGACATTTATTGACGCAATTGGGGTACCCAGAGGCGTTAACTAATCGCAGCAGGATGGGAGTCCATTTTTATTTTGATAAATCCAAATAAAAATGTTGACCGTATAAACTACATCCATTTAAATGTCCCAAAAAATCATACTGAACAAGGCTTATTGCCATAAAAGAACAATTGAGCTACACCTCACTAATGGCCTTTCAGACGCGAATAGCGGTTGACCTGCTTCTGGCAGAGAAAGGAGACATGTGTGCAATGTTCGGAGATCAATGTTGCACCTTCATACCCAACAACACTTCAACAGATGGGGCGCTCACGAGGGCCATTGAGGGCTTGCAGACCCTAAACGCCAGAATCAAGCATCATTCCGGGGAGAACACCTCGATGTTCAGCAAGTATAAAAATTTAGCTTTTTCTGTGATGGTTTCTCATCTCATCTCATTTTCTGAACGGCTTTATCCTCATTAGGGCTGCGGAGGATGCTGGAGCCTATCCCAGCTGACTCCAGGCCAGAGGCGGGGGACACCCTGAATTGGTGGCCAGCCGATCGCAGGCCACAAGGAGACGGACAACCATACACACTTACACCCATACCTAGGGGCAACTTAGAATGTCCAATTAGCCTACAATGGATGTTATCGGAATGTGAAGTGATTCAAGGATTTTTTACGCCAAAAAGAATGAGACTGTTTAATGGAAACCAGAGGGTCTGATATGGAGACTTTACGCATAAACACATTATTTTTCTGTAATGGACACACCTATTCTTTCACAATAAAAAAGGGACATATTGCTCAAGGAGTTAGAAGAAAAAAAGACAGAGCAGCGTTGAATTTCTTCCCTCACCAGAGCAAGAGAGTTTGCGTCATCTTTTCTTATGCTATCACAAAATGTCAAATTGGCAAACTTGACAAGATTGCAGTCAGATGCTTCCTGTTTCCACATAAACCTCATTGGTTTCATTGGTTCTGTGCTGAATCAGTTGGAACAAAAATATGCACCCAAACCAGTCATTAAGGTCTGGTTTGCCCAACACTGTGCAAACCACTCCTTCACTGTGCCGCTTACTCTTTATTTTGGAGAAAAAAAAACAAAAAAAACTTGGGAAAATTTGTAATTTGATAGACCTCTCTTCTGACTTTTTCTTCCGGTAACAACGTGGTCAAGACTAAACTCAACTATTATACTTCAGAAAAAAATAATTCTGTGTATTATTCAGCCCTCTTAATTTAATAAACACGATTCTTTTTTTGGATAAAAAAAATCTTTGAGGTTGAATTACACGACAATTTTTAGATTTTGGGTGTCAAATGTATTTATTAACACTCAGGAAGCACTGAATAATGTATTATATTGAATTTTTCATCAATTTAGATGTGAATGTTTAGAGAGCTAAATTTTGTTAGGGTATAGTTAGTTGCATGATGTTGCATTAAGACATTAATTTAAATTCAGTTTGGTATTTAAGCATAGCGTTTCATTTTTACCCTATACATCATCTCATAAACATTTAACATTGCATTGTGTTGTCTATAAAATCCTTATAATGCGTGATTTATGGAAGTGTGTGTGTGTATGTTAAGATTCTCTCGCTACGTTTGTCCAAACCGTGGAACGAGTTGAATTTTTTTTAATGGTGACCAGAAATGGCTGTCGCATCCTAAGATGCCTTCACCTTCTCTAAGGGTGTAAACCAAATCTTTTATTTGTTAAAGGTGAAAGCAGAGTTGATGTATGAATCGTTGTTTTTACATGTGCCCTAAATGCACCGCGTGGCTGATTGGTCGTGAGGTAGGACGCCTCTCCACGTCATTTACAAACGTCTTTTTTGTGAAGAATTTCCGCCAGCGAGTTTCCAGGTGCTCCCCGGAACACTTTTTTTGTCTGTCGTGACGGGAGTTATAAAACATCTATCCATCCATAAATCAGGCTTTATCTATCCTATAATCATTATAAAGCGTGATTTATGGATGGATGTGTGTGCACCTGGAGACTCGCTGACGGAAACTTCCGAAAACGACGTTTGTAAATGACATGGAAAGGCGTCCTTCCATACAACTACATTGGGTCAGCGCGCCCAGCACTATCGTGTCTCGCCGAGTCTTTCCGTCACGACAGGGGAAAAAAGTGTTTCGGGGAGCACAGAATAAAGCGTGATTTATGAATGGGTGGATGTTTTATGTTAACATTCTCACGCTACGTTTGTCCAAACCGTGCATCGTAGAGGTTAACATTATGGTGGCCAGAAACGGCTGTCAGATCCTAATAGACGAGTGATTGAATTTCTTTACCTTCTCTAAGTGTGTAAACTCAAGCTTTGAGCATTTGCAAGGAGTATCGATGAGTATGCCTGACCAAAAATGTTAAATTGCTGCTATCATGTGGTAGTTTTGAGCATTACACTCTACAGATTACATACCTTCTTCAGTGCACACTGCAGTGCTTCCGCTTAGTCATTTCTGCTTGAAGTTAGTTGCATGAACTACGCAACAGCAATCCTATTTTGTGAGTTTTTATTTTCGTCATATTTTCACTTTGGTTTACAATGTTTTAACAAAAATAACACCCAAACACTTGCTTGAATAGGTAAAATTCGTCATCCTTTCTTTTGAAATTGACCGTCAGCTTTCCTGACTTTTTCCTAAAAGTACTCCTGCTTCTGTATACATAATTGTATACATGTTTGCTGTGCTATGTGAGTAACTGAATTTCCTTTCTCATCTAACCCATTTTTCAAAAGAGAATTTTTTTAAAGCGCAACAATTGTCTTTTGGTTCAAAACAAGAAGGTGCTTGTATTTCTTAAATGAGAGTCAACCATGTAATAAAAATCATTGCAAAGTGTGTTGAACTTTCTGTAAGTACAGTAACAAATTATCCACTCGTTTAAATGATCTTCTGTCAGGTGGTAATAGATGGCGTTATTTCACGTTGGCATTTTCTTCCTGAAAATAAAGAAAGGGCAACATATTCAGAGAAATGCTTCTCTACATGTCTTTCTGCTATGATGTTTGGTTATACAATATTATTCTATTGTACTTTTCAGGCTATAGTTCGCCTTCTGAGTCTTAATCATACCAGCCATAAAAATGCAGAATAAAGAGTGAAAAAAGTCAGACAAGTTGCATTGCATTGGGGGAGGATTTGCGGGGGACGGCTGTCTATCTGCTAATTTGATATGAGATACATTTGCCGTATTTTCTCGATTATAACACGCAGATTTTTGCTATATAATTAATTCCAATAGATGGGGTGCGTGCTATAATCAATAACTAAAATAAATTACAAATTTTCGATCGAAAAATTTTCGGTTTTATGTCATCTCGTAAAGCCGATCGAAAATCGGAAAGCCGAGACCACCACTGCCCCCCTCTAGCCTCGTACTCATCTCAGTTCACCCTCTCTCAGTTCAGTTTTGGACATTGTACAAGCAACATGGCATCAAAACGAGCAAGTTATACCGCAGCGTTCAAAAGAAAAGTCATCAAAGTGGCAGAGGAATTGGGCAACAGAGAAGCTGGAAGAAAATTCGATATTAGTGAAGCTAACATCCGTGGTTGGAGGAAGAAGAAAGACTCATTATTGAAAGAAAAAGCAACAGCAAAAGCATCAGGACGTGGAAGAAAAGCAATGTTCCCAGAGTTAGAGAAAGAACTTCTTAAAACGATTGCTGAGAGAAGAGCTGCAGGGTGTGCCATCAACACAGTCGAGCTGCGTATCCTCGCCCTGAAAATCATGAAAAAAACCAACAAGGATTCCGGCTTCAAATCGTCTGCATGTTGGTGCTATAAGTTTATGCAACGGCACGACCTATCTGTAAGAAAGAGAACGTCAATTGCCCAAAGGATGCCGGAGGACTACGGGAAATTTTAGGTACGCACTATATTCGATTACAGACGCTCCCCTACTTACGAACATTCAACTTACGAACAACGGTACATACGAACATGTCTGCAAATTGCGTTTAAGTCCAAAAATGTTCGCAAGTCCAATTTTGTATTTCGCCCCTTTTTCGGAGTGGTACTTCTTTCCGCCGCTAATACCGACGCCTGGCGCTGTGAGAGCTCAGCTCACCCAGCATCTACCTTCTTCTTCGTTGCAATGCGGAAGTGCGTGAATGTATCTCCAGTGTGCAAAGAACCTTTTTCATTTGTATCGTTAAATATCTCATGCATCCAATATTGAATATGGTTGGTAAAAAGCTAAAGGCTTCTATTGAGGGAGTTGCAAGGAAGAGGCAAGCCATTTCATTTGAAACGAGTGGCAATAATAACTAAGCTTGATGCGCGTGAGAGTGGTGAGCGTTGCACATTCAGTACCATTTATAAACAGAAAGATCGAGCAGCAGGACCCAAATATTGAACGTTGCACAAAGTTTGCAAATCAATTGAATGATGCCATACAGTGCTACCTCATCATTTATGATGAAAAAAAGAAGAAAACTGTGCAATCGTCATTAGGTCGCTTCTTTTGGCCAGTTTCTAATACATAAATCTCTCTCTCTACAGTACTGTACATATTCTCTCCATTTTATTAAATGTTTTTTTTCCAGTACAAACCAATGCGTGTTACTTATACAAGCCTTAAACATACAAATGCACTTGTATAAAATTCAATATACTTATATCGGCCTTAAACATAAATTATAATACAAAATATAGCACTGAATCAACTTACAAACAAATTCAACTTATGAACAATCGCTCGGAACCAATTGCGTTCGTAAGTAGGGGAGCGTCTGTACTGCGTTTTTCCAGATGTTTTTGGCCCAAAATTACCTGCGTGTTATTTTCGAGTGCGCGTTAAATTCGAGAAAATACGGTAATTAATTTTAAATGTAATGGTCATAAAAATAATATTGGTGGTACAACAAGCAGAACAGTTAAGTGTGCAGTGATTAAAACCAGTTTAATCAGCAATGTATTAAACTAAAAGGCTTCTTTTCAACTTTGCAAAATGATCATTGTCTTCCAAAACACGAGTCCTATTTGCATTTGATACTATCCCAAAAAGCACGTAGTTTGGTCTCATTAAGGGGACTTGGTGAATGAACCTATACTTGTTATTGTGCCTTTAAAGGCACTCAGAGCATTTTGACTGTAAGCATATTCACGCCAGCAAAGTCCGTAGTTCACTTTCTATAGTGCGGTTAATTTTGACTTTGCAATTTTTGTAAACCTATATATTTGCAAACTACATTCAATCATTGCACAAAACAGTCTGGGTGTGGTAACACAGTAAAATACAGAAGTTAACAATTATTGAGCTCTTGCTTGCACACCCATGCTCATTGATTCATCCAATGACAAGCCTTTGCGGGACATTTAGCGAATTAGATGGTATTGATGCAACATCTATGTTATGTGGGCATGTGCTCAAATACCTACAAGACAATCTGTCTCCTCATGGATCCATGTTGAACATGTAGTAGATCATGTACGCATGTAAATCAGGCTCTTTAACAAAAAAATGGCTGAGTGTTAAGACCTACTGTATGCATGCATGTACATCTGTGTATGTATGTATATGTGCATATATATGTATATATATATATATAAATATATATATATAAATAAATATATATATATATATATAAGCGTCACGCTTATTTATTTATATATTTATTCATGTATTTATTTATTAACGTACTTATTACTTATCTATTTATGTCTAAAATGCCTTTCCTATTTTTGCATCCTCACCCTCTTGCTACTGTGACAACGAAATTTCCCGAATACGGGATGAATAAAAATATCCAATCCAATCCAAGCCAACAAACTGCTAACCAAACAACATTTCCCATAATGCCTGTGGCTAGGGAAGCCTGTTATGTACAAATAGGTGTGTGATTTCAGCTTTAGTCTGAAACACAGTGCAGTCGCTTTCACCCATAATGCGTGGGGCTAGGGAAGCCTGTTATGTGCAAATAGGTGTGTGATTTCAGCTTTAGTCCAAAGCACAGTGCAGTTGCAGGAACGCGGCATGCAGAACTCTCCGCAGCTTGCATCATTATCAGCAAAACTAGCGATAAGCACAGCGTCAGCGGCTCCCAGTTGGCTGCGGGGCTGAGTAATCATGAAGATACACCACCATCCTCTTCCCTAATATAAAGGTTCTGTCTTGCAACACTCAGGACCCTCAATGAGATAGAAGCCATTGTTTGTATCGCATTGACGGTCACATAACGCTATGTTTATTAAACTTGACGAGTTGTTGTCACATTTCTGCCTCTGTTTCCATTATTTACCTCTTGGACTATTTGGACGAACACACGAGTGAACCATCAACGGACTTTCACTCAACATTTGGTGACCCCGACGCTGAAAGAGGGAAGAGACATCCTTTCCATACGCACTGAGCTCTTTCAATTGATAAATAAGGTAAGACATTTATCTTCTTAAATTTGTTTTTGCTCTGAGCTTTGGTGCGAGTGGTAAGGTTGACTCTAAATTTACAAATTTATAAGGCGGCTTTGAAATGAAATGTGAGTTTGGAGTCAGATGTTAAAATAGTAAATCTGTCGAAATACCGCTTAAACGGCGCACCCCAAGGGCAGCAATATAATAGGGGAAATACCATTTGGAATGGCGCGGCCAAGGGCAGCGATATAATCGAAATAGAGCATTTGGAACATAGTGCTAATCCATAAAACAGTTAAAGGTGAGATTCACCTTTCAAAACGGTTAAAGCGATAGTAATTTGGTGTAGTGACAGTCCTGAGATGGACGGAGAATTTGATCGTGAGAAACAATGGTTTGACCGAAGGATTATCCCTGTGAGTGACCATACGGTGCTGCTAAGTGACCAGGTGAAAAACGCTATTAAGGTATGTGTGGAGGCCCTCCCCGAATGCGAGAGAAAGAAAAAAGGGAGCGAGTTGAATAAATAGATGCATGAGTGTTGTAAGGGTAATTGGTAATAGGGTAACTTTTTTCACACACACACAGTTTACAAGAAATTACAATTAATATACGTTGGATGAAATTTATGATATGTTAGAGAAAAGACCGGTCAAATAGCATCTCACTTTTAGTTCAAGAACAATATTTTAATTTTAAATAATTTCCCATTATTTTGGGAAATGTATATTCAAAATTATTTGCTGAGAACCTTAATTCAAAGATTAATATCAACATTTTCTATGCTGGTGTAAGTTTTCTGGAGTAGGATTTCTGGATTTACAATTTCATAACAGTAGTACTTAATGTTACTACTACTATTTTCTCTATTTCGTCTGTCACGTACTGTTCTGCGTGATCTCCAAATGGCTACTACTTTAAATGCAAGGATAAAATAAAAAATATGAAAAATTGGCAGCACATTGTAGTATGTGTATTTAGAAATATGTCCAGCGGGGGGCAGTACATGCCCTTGTTATTCCTAAATGAATGTTATCTGTAACAGGCCGTATATGGCCCGCGGGCCGAGGTTGAAAAACATGTACACACACGATCTGGGGGCGGGGCGAGCGAGCGAATCCCGTTTCGGCGAAACGTCCGTTCGGCCAAACGTTCATTCGGCCGAACGGCCGTTCGGCGAATTGTCCATTCGGCG
Organism: Stigmatopora argus; assembly: GCF_051989625.1. Lineage (NCBI taxonomy): Eukaryota > Metazoa > Chordata > Actinopteri > Syngnathiformes > Syngnathidae > Stigmatopora > Stigmatopora argus. The sequence continues at coordinate 17,917,763 of NC_135397.1, read as the reverse complement.
ACCTGTCCGTCGGCGAAACGTCTGTCGGCGAAACGTCTTTCAGCGAATCATCCGATCACGGATAAAACATCAAACAAGAAATACATGCATTAAGGGAAGTTCTCATGCTTCCCAAAAAAGTAGCAGTGATTAAATGTAAAGGACATGCTAAAGGCGATGATTTGGTGGTGAGAGGTAATGCGGCGCCAGACAGGGCACGGCAAAGGGGGTGGCAGAGTATCTCCCAACTCTACAGATGGTGGTGAGCGATGAAGAGATAAGCAGTAAGGAACAGATCAACTTAGATGCGATAAAAAGATGGCAACAAGACGCCAGCCCTGAGGAGAGAAGTGTGTGGAAGGCAAAAGGGCGTGTGAAAGGTGACAATGAAGTGTGGACTAAAGATGGTAAGTGCATCTCACCGCAAAAACTATTAAAATGACTAATTAACGAAGCACATGGGCTGTGCCATGTGGGGGTAGATGAAGTAATAAGGCGACTCAGCTCGCGGTGGCACCCATTTATGAGATCAATTGTTAAAACAGAACTCAAAGACTGTACAGTCTGCAGCCGTTACAATATCATGCCATTCAACAAGCCACCGCAAGGCAGCTATGACTCAGAGATTACTGCTCCTGGACAGGTGGTGTCTATGGATTTTACAGACACGATCCAGTCCATTTCAGGACAACGGTATTTACTTGTGTTTGTTAATGCCTATTCTGGTTGGCCAGAGGCATATCCATGTAAAAATGAATCAGCTAAAAGTGTGGTCAAACCTTTAATCAACCTTTATATTCCATCTCATGGTTTATTTAGGAGAAGCTGGCCAAGGCGATGACCTCTTCTAAACTCAATTGGGTATAAGCACTTCCAATCGCTTTAATGAATGTGCGAATGTCATTAAATTCGGCTAAGGGGTGGACACCCTTCGAGTGTCACACAAACCGACCGTTCCCTGCGCCCTCGGGTCCATGGATTGTCAAACCAATTTCCAGAAGGACCACCAAAGTTGAAACAATTAACGTTTGAATTATCCCACCTCACTGGAAGACATTCCTTACGTGCTTAATGATTGTGCTTCTCTGTGGCTTAAAGTGACTAAACGTAAGTGGTCTGAGCCCCGGTGGGACGGCCCATATTTGGTGATGGAGAGAACATCATCTGCAGTCCACCTGGCAGGAAAGGGGTACACGTGGTACCATCTCACGTCTCCACAGGAGAGCCTTTGACTCCACCGGCAACCCCAAATCTGACCCACTTGTCCCCGCCAAGAAACGATAATTTGGCCAAACCATCTCACCCTATGCGAATGCAGTCATTTGCTTCCTCCTTACTCTTATAGAATATAGCATTATTTGTAGTCTTTCCCTTCCTCTTGAACCATAAAGAAAGAGACAATTGACTTTGCATTGTGTTGGAATCTTTCGATTCCAAAAGGGGGACTGAAGGGGGAAATTGCAGACATATGAAAGTTCAGTTAAAAAAATTATGGAGAAGGAACGCGGCGTGCAGAACTCTCCACGCCTTGCATCATTATCAGCAAAACTACCGATAACCACAGCGTCAGCGGCTCCCGGCTGACTGCGGGGCTGAGTCATCATGAAGATACAGCACCATCCTCCTCCCCAATATAAAGGTTCTGTCTTCTAACACTCAGGAACCTCAATGAGATAGAAGCCATTGTTTGTATCGCATTGACGGTCACATAACGCTATGTTTATTAAACCCGACGAGTTGTTGTCACATTTCTGCCTCTGTTTCCATTATTTACCTCTTGGACTATTTGGACGAACACACGAGTGAACCATCAACGGACTTTCACTCACCGTGTGATAGGGCGTAGTCTCATTTGCGGGTATATTTTCAGTTTTTTTGGCAATACATTGGGCGCTTCCTCAGAAAATGCGTTAGCATGACACTAGGCTAGCGTATGTTATGCTAGCCACTAGCATATGTAATGCTAGTCGCTAGCATATGTTATGCTAGTCGCTAGCGTATGTTATGCTAGCTGCTAGCGTATGATAGGCTAGCAGCTAGCGTGTTTTTTAAAGACAGCACGAGCAAAGCTATGTTTGATAATGCTTTATTGAGGTAAAAGGTACACTGATATAAAGAGTTCGGCATTTAACATGCTAGGTTCCACTGTCAGTCAGAGTTGTGTATTCCGGGAACTTGATTCCAGCTTTGGCGAAAGCTCGAACAACAGTGCGACTTGCGACATCCATCACTCCCAAGCCTTTGATTCTCCTCGCTGTAATGTCGGCATCGACAATTCATTCCAAATTGTCACGTAACGCGTGCGACGCTGCCTGCCCGAACTACTATGTTGGCTATCCGTTAGCAATTCGCTAGCAAAGCTGTTAAATTGTGTTTGATCCATGGCTTCAGTCCATTTTCCAAGCGTCCACACCCACATTCTGTTGTCATTCACGTCAGGCATTTCCTCTGTATATCTCTAATATGCTGTTTCTTTGAGTATTGAGAGTGTTTTTGAGGGTTAAAAGCGCTGCGAGCGCACAGAAGTCGGATCCCTTGCCACTCCCCTGGGATGTTTTGAATGGATTTACCATAATGCTTGGAATCCGCGGGGAAGCTATTTTTATGGTGAACGTCCGCCGCGTTGATTGCAATAAGTAGCGTGCCGTCAAGAAATGAAACCAGTCACTCTAGTCAGGGCCATACAAAAATTGTATTTAGTGCACAGACCGATTGGGCGCATCGATCATTTTAGAGAAAAAAATAGACTTTTAAGTGCGCCCTATAGGTGTGAAAATACGGTACACACATTTGAAATGAAGCCATTAGCACTCAATAATACAACCTTGATGACACCAGCAAGCTCCTGCAGGGTTTGTTCATATCGGCCTTCCATACACCTTAGCTTTGCAGGTTTAATGACATGTTTTTGGATTCCAAAACTCCCAGCTTTGGTAACCATCTGAAGGAAGTTCTTCTCCTGAGAAAAAAAAAAAGTTAACTTCAGCCAGTTTTTTTTGCAATCTCCTAACTCAGGCACCAATTTATTGTGAAGTAAAGCAGTTGTCCTCAACTACTAAAAACGACGAAAGACAAAATCAGCTTGAATTGGTCTCTGGGCTATCAGCTGCGGTGACCCGGAGAAAGACAAGCTGAGTCGGGTGGACGTGGGGCAGCGGCACATCAAAATCTGGAAACGCGGCATACTCACAGTGCGCCGCCAGGCTTATTTGTCGTATGAAGAGCACGAGTGATTGTGTGCATGCGTAGATGTAACAGTGTCGACAGATGGGGATGGGGGATCTATATTAATAGTGTGATTGGTTTGGAGTCTTTGTCATCCGGCGACCGTGAGGTGCAGCATGCCATTGGCTCACGATCTCCAAACTTGAGTGTCAACAGTGCCTCGTGTGCGTGAAGTTTAAAACGTAAATATTTATTTTTCTGGTACACAGGAAACAATTGGCTTGAAGACCACTGATGGAGAGGCTTGTGTGTCCAAATATTCCAAATATTTAGTGAGGCAGCCAGAGATCGCAAACTCCACCCACAATGGCCGACAAACAAAACAAATGGATCTTGTTGCAGATTTGCTCACAAAGCTATTTTCCAGACGGACTATCCAGAAAAAAATGGACATCATTAAGAAAGGGCGGTCAACTCCGAAGCTAGCAAGCCTGTTACAGCCGGGAAAAGGGTGTGTGCGCCACGTTCAACTTAGCTACACAAGCAAATATATTGTTGTGTTGATTTAAAGCCATTTTCAAGACGGACTATGCCGGAAATATGACAGGACAGGCTCGATTTTCATCATTAGCTTCGATGGCGATAGAAAAGAAGGAAGAAAGAAAGGAGGATGGATATTGTGTACAGTTAAAAAGGATTTTTGGTGAGTATCATATGGCTATATTCCTAAATAATATTTCAATTGCGGCCCGATTCTGATATCTGAAAAGCTCCAGTGTTTGTATTTAATCACTAAATGCTGCTAGGAAGTGGATTTTACCCCATTTTACCTCAGTTTAATTTTTGCCGTTTCACCATTGACGTCCATCGCCGTCTTTTCCCGGGAAAAATCACCCCCCTGGCCTGGTTGTAATGTCTCAAAAGCTCCAGTATTTGTATTCAATCAATAAATGCTGCTAGGAAGTGGATTTTACCTCATTTTAGTGCATTTTTTTAATGTTTCACGTATGGACGTATCGACGTTCATCGCTGTCTTTTTACCAGGGAAATGATACTCAGATGTCTAAAAAGCTCCAGTATTTGTATTTAATCAATAAATGCTGTTTTCGGCTGGATTTTACCCCATTGACATTCATCGCTGTCTTTTCCCGGGAAAATCCCCCCTGGCCTGGTTTTAATGTCTGAAAAGCTCCAGTATTTGTATTTAATCATGAAATGCTGCTAGGAAGTGGATTTTACCCCACTTTTGTGCATTGATGTATTGATTGTTTTCTATGTGCCGAGCTGCAGTAGAGGTTTTATAGCCATAAAATAGTTTTTGAGGGTTGGATTGATACGTTGAAGGCGCTACCAGAAAATGCACGGACTGCCACTGATGTACCGTATTTTCACGACTATAAGGCGCACATAAGTCTAAAATTTTCTACAAAATAGACAGGTCGCCTTATAATCCAGTGTGCTTTATATATGGACCAATACTAAAATTGTTATCACGATAAAATCAAATAAATCAGTCGATAGGACAACTACGGCAAGCAGCCCCAGACTCTACTATTTCCCGTAGATAAAGTACTGCGCAGTGACTGCTGGAATATCAAGTTCTTAATACACCCAGTTGTTTAATACACCCAGTATGATGTCGCGCAAGCACACTAATTTGGTGCTCGGCGTCATTTTGGCTATATTTACAAAAGTAATGTTGGCGTCAACAGAGCATTCAAAGCTAGACTGTGAACTATATATATATACAACTACGCCAAGCAGCACCAGACTCTACTATTTCCCGTAGATAAAGTACTGCGCAGTGACTGCTGGGATATCGAGTTCTTAATACACCCAGTATGATCATTTCGGCTGTATTTGCAAAAGAAATCCTGCCGCTAGATGTTGGCGTCAACGGAGCATTCAAAGGTAGACTGTGAACTATACAGTGGTACCTCGTCATACGACCGCTCGTCATACAATATTCTCGTCTTACGACGGAAATTTCGTTCGAATAATTCGCCCGCCATGCGATCAAAATTTCGTGATGCGACCAAGCCAGGTGGCCATGGCACTGTCTTTTTTGCATATCTTTCGTGTATAACAATATCTACGAGCAATGAACGATTAATTCAGACAAGTTTCTCCTAAGCATCGACCAGGAAACGCACAACGCGCATGCGCGGGCAAAAAGAGGGCTTTCTGGGTAATGAAGTATACTCGTGCACACAACGCCGATAGGCAATGGCACTCTTTCTCAGAATGAAACTTCATTACCCACAATCAATAAGTGGGTAAGCTCAGCTGTTGCATTTCCTGTTATTTTTATTATCTAATACGAGGAGTATTATATTACTTCTCGTTCGCTGCTCCTAAGAACATCAGCGGCACTGGCTCGCAATTGCCTCTTTGTAATATTTCTGGTCGCAACTCTCTCTCATAGGCGCCGTTCAAAGCGGGTGCGACCAGAGCCATTACAACGAGGGAGTTGCGAGCCGGTCTTTATGAGCAGCGGAGCGATCGCTAAAATGTACTACAAGACTATTTCTCGTTGGCAAGTAGTCGTGGGATTTCCTATTGTGAGGACATTTGTGTGAATCATTTTCGTAATATTTTGAAGGGAATACGTAGTACAACAGCAAACAGCCCATCGATAGCGAACGTGAGGGTGGAGGCGTGGCAAACCGCCAACCCGGAAAACGAAGGTAACAATAGATTACAACAAAATTAGAATTCAGTTTTGTGTAAAGTTACATTAAACGTATGTTTGAGTGTCTGTATATATTAATCCAAGTTAATTTAAATTTGTTTGTTCCGTTTACGATTGCGTTGTGAAAAAAAACGAACCCCCCCGTGCGTCTTTGTCTCCCGTCGGCGAAATTCGCCCAATTTTAGTTAGATTAAACACATTGTTATCATGTGAACACTTGGATTAATATATACAGACATTCAAACATACGTTTAATGTAACTTTACACAAAACTGAATTCTAATGTTGTTTTAATCTTTTTTTTTACCTTCGTTCTGGCCGGGTTAGTTGTTTGCCACGCCTCCACCCTCACGTTCGCTATCGATGGGCTGTTTGCTGTTGTACTACGTATTCCCTTCAAAATATTCCGAAAATGATGCACATAAATGTAGTCACAATAGGATAACGCACGACCACTTGCCAACGAGAAGTAGTCTTGTAGTATTAGCGATCGCTCCGCTGCTCATAAGAACATCAGTGGCACTGGCTCGTAACTCCCCCTTTGTAATATCTCTGGTCGCAACCGCTTTGAACGGCGCCTCTGAGAGAGAGTTGCGACCAGAAATATTACAAAGAGGGAATTGCGAGCCAGTGCCGCTGATGTTCTTATGAGCAGCGAACGAGAAGTAATATAATACTCCTCGTATTAGATAATAATAACAGGAAATGCAACAGCTGAGCTTACCCACGTATTGATTGTGTGTAATGAAGTTTTATTCTGAGAAAGAGTGCCATTGCCTATCGGCGTTGTGTGCACGAGTATACTTCATCACCCAGAAAGCCCTCTTTTTGCCCGCGCATGCGCGTTGTGCGTTTCTTGATCGAAACTCTGAATAAATCGTTCGGTGCTCGTAGATATTGTTATACACGAAAGATGCGGCAAAAAAAAGACAGTGCGCTACAATGATAAAGCCTCTCATGTCATGGCCACCTGGCTTGGTCGCATCTCAAAATTTTAATTGTATCGCGAGCGAATTATTCGATCGAAATTTTTGTCGTACCATGAGCATGTCGAATGACGAGCTGTTGTAGCACAAGGTACTACTGTATATCCGTTTCATTAGACGCATATATATTATATATGGGTGAACATCGAAACGTAATAGCGCTAGCTACCGGAAGCAGCCTATTTCCGGATTCCGGTGTGCAGTGACTGCTGGGAAATATAGTTCTTGCACGCTACACCCACACGCTAAAAACACATTTTAAAAAGGCAACGGAAGCATAACTGAGTTCGGTTGTACTTTATTTAGACATTTTACAACTCACTCGCGTCATCATCACCCACAAATCCCTCAAAGTCCTCATTTTCTGTGTCCGAATTAAACAATTGCCCAAACAAGCCTTCCAAAAAGCCGGGTCCCCTCTCTTCGTTCTCAGAGTCACCGTCATTTCCATGTGGCTCCTTAGAAATGATGCCGGCTTTGGCAAAAGCTCGAACAACCGTGCAAGCAGACACGTTCGCCCAGGCGGCCACAATTCATTTGCAAATGGTAGCTTGCGTAACTATTCCAAGGCTGTCTTCCATGGTTCGCAACTGTGTTGATGCCGATAGCCAGGCCACAATTCGTTCACAAATAGTAGCTAGCTAGTAGCTAGCGTAACTAGTATTCCAAGGCTGTCTTCTATGCTTCGCAACTGTGTTGATGCCGATCGCCAGGCCAAAATTCGTTCACAAATAGTAGCTAGCTAGTAGCTAGCGTAACTAGTATTCCAAGGCTGTCTTCCATGCTTCGCAACTGTGTTGATGCCGATCGCCAGGCCACAATTCGTTCACAAATAGTAGCTAGCTAGTTAGTGTTGATGCCGATCGGCAGGCCACAATCCATTGGGTGTATTGACAAAAAAAACCTACATATCCCAACAGTCACTGCGCAGTACTTTATCTACGGGAAAATAGTAGAGTCGGAGGCTGCTTGCCATAGTTGTCCTATCGACGGATTTATTTTATTTTATCGTGATAACAATTTTAGTATTGGTCCATCTATAAAGCGCACTGGATTATAAGGCGCACTGTCTATTTTGGAGAAAATTTCAGACTTTTATGTGCGCCTTATAGTCGTGCAAATACGTTATATATCCCAGCAGTCACTGCGCAGTACTTTTTCTATGGGGAAAATAGTAGAGTCGGGGGCTGCTTGCCGTAGTTGTGAGAGCTGTAGAGGATGGTGTACCCTCTTGACTGATTTATTTAATTTTATCGTGATAACAATTTTAGTATTGGTCCATATATAAAGCGCACTGGATTATAAGGCGCCCTGTATATTTTGGAGAAAATTTAAGACTTTTAAGTGCGCCTTATAGTACCGTATTTTCACGACTATACGGCGTATATACACACACACACACACATGGCGGCGCGCACTGACTCCTCACTCTGATCGCCAAATGGTGCCGTTTCATAAAACGAAAGCACCACGACGGTCCTCCTTCGAAATGTTCAATTTTCAATTCTTCCGCGAGCGCTTTTGCCTTCAGTCGAATGGTGACTGTGGAGACGTTTCTCCCAGCTGCTCTTAGATCAAGGATCCAGCGCTCAAGATGCTATTCCAGGTCCGGCCACCTTGCCTTGTTCCCACGGAAACTCAGCTTCCTCTTGTTGACCTGGCGAAGCTCCTTCCCCTGCTTTCTCCATTTACGAATGATGGATTCGTTGATGTTGAATTTCCTTGCCGCTGCTCTGTTACCATGATCCACTGCATGTTCGATGGTTAGAAGCTTGAACTATGCTTTGTAAGAGTGCATCTTTGTGGAAGTATTCATTCTTTAGTTTGCAATTGAGCACATGCATCACTGTGCCCACACTAGCAGTATATAGGAACCTGGTAGGGGCGTGGCTTTAGCGTCTTCTCCCACACACCCCCTCCCAAGCCTTGCCCCTTGCCCCACCAACGTCCGCCTTCTCTCTATATATAAAGAGGGTATTCGCAGGTAGTGCTCAGTCAGGCTCCGGAGCTCTCTCGGCGCTCGGCCACGATCGCCGCCGCCGCGAGCGCTCCCGCTCGGCGCCGCTTGGCGCTCACACAGGGCGCTCTCCATTATAAGGCGCCTTGTCTATTTTGGAGAATTTTTTTGACTTTTATGCGCGCCTTATAGTCGTGAAAATACGGTATATACATATACAGTTGTGGTCAAAAGTTTACATACACTTGTGAAGAACATAATGTCATGGCTCTCGCGTTTCCAGTTATTTCTACAACTATGATTTTTCTCTGATAGTGATTGGAACAGATACTTCTTTGTCACAAAAAAGATTAATGAAGTTTGGTTCTTTTATGAGTTTATTATGGGTTAACAGAAAAAGTGATCAAATCTGCTGGGTCAAATATATACATACAGCAACACGAATTAGCGATGTTGGTGACTTAGAAAGTTGTCAATGAAATAAGCTTCATAGCATGGCCTCTTAACTTATTGTGAGTGATTATGAGTGACGACAGCTGGTGGTGACTTCCTGCGGCCATTTAAATAGGGCTCATTGGATGCAAACGCCCACAAATTATACAATGGGAAAGTCAAAGGAGCTCAGCATGGATCTGAAAAAGTGAATCCTTGACTTGAACAAGTCAGGAAAGTCACTTGGAGCCATTTCAAAGCAGCTGCAGGTCCCAAGAGCAACACTGCAAACAATTGTTTGTAAGTATAAAGTGCATGGCACTGTTTTGTCACTGCCACGATCAGGAAGAAAACGCAAGCTATCACCTGCTGCTGATAGAAAACTGGTCGGGAGGGTGAAGATTCAACCGAGAATCACCAAAAAGCAGATCTGCCAAGAATTAGAAGCTGCTGGAACACAGGTGTCAGTGTCCAGTCAAGCATGTTTTGCATCTCCATGGACTGAGAGGCTGCCATGCAAGAAGGAAGCCCTTGCTCCAAAAGCAGCACCTTAAGGGTCGACTGAAGTTTGCTGCTGATCACATGGACGAAGATAAGACCTTCTAGAGGAAAGTTCTGTGGTCAGACGAAACAAAAATCGAGCTGTTTGACCACAATGCCCAGCAATATGTTTGGAGGAGAAAAGGTGAGGCCTTTAACCCCAAGTACACCATGCCTACCGTTCAAGCACGGTGGTGGTAGTATTATGCAGTGGGGCTGTTTCGCTGCCAATGGAGCTGGTGCTTTACAGAGAGTAAATGGGATAATGAAGGAGGATTACCTTCAAATTATTCAAGATAACCTAAAATCATCAGCCCAAAGATTGGGTCTTGGGCGCAGTTGGGTGTTCCAACAGGACAATGACCCCAAACACACATCAAAAGTGGTAATGGAACAGCTAAATAAGGCTAGAATTAAGGTTTTCGAATGGCTTTCCCAAAGTCCTGACTTAAACTCCATTGAGAACGTGTGGAAAATGCTGAAGAAACAAGTCCTTGTCAGAAAGCCATCAAATTTAACTGAACTGCACCAATTCTGTCAAGAGGAGTGGTCAGAGTCAACCAGAAGCTTGTGGATGGCTACCAAAAGCGCCTAATTGAAGTGAAAATGGCCAAGGAACATGTTACCAAATATTAGCGCTACTGTATGTATGTTTTTGACCCAGCAGATTTGATCACTTTTTTCTGTTCACCCATAATAAGAGTTGTAGAAACAACTGGAAACTCAAGAGAGCAATGACATCATGTTCTGTTAAGTGTATGTAAACTTTTGACAACTATATATACATATACACACACATTTTTATACACTGGGTCAACTTGCACAATTGGTGGTTGACTAAATACTTATTTGCCCCACTGTAGGTATTAGTTACTTTGTGAGTAGATGGTGATATCCCTTCACCTTTCAATCTCTCTCTCCTCCGTCCCCCCTGTCTCTCCCGTCCCCCTCTCTCTCTCGCCCCCTTTCCCTCTCCCGTACCCCTCTCACACCCGTTCCTCTCTCTCACCCCTCCCCCTCTCTCACCCGTCCCCTCTCTCTCCCCTCCCTTCTCTCTCCCACCTCCCCTTTCTCTCCCCTCCCCTCTCTCTCCCGTCTCCTCTCTCACCTCCTCTCTTTCTCTTCCTTCCCCTCTCTCCCTCTCTCACCTCCCCTCTTTCTCTTCCTTCCCCTCTCTCTCCCCTCCCCTCTCTCACCTCCCTTCTCTCTCGCCTACACTCCCCCCCCCCCCCCCCTCCCTCCTTTGCGCACTCCGTGGTAAACACTACCCTCTGTCTGTACTGAATATTGCCACAATTTAGTATTGAACATCATAACCACTAGATCAGACATGGGCAAACTACGGCCCGCGGGCCATATACGGCCCGTTAGGCCTTTTAATCCGGCCCGCCGACGTTGTCCAAATTATATATATATATATATATATACATATATATATACATATATATATATATATACATATATATATATATATATATATATATATATATATATATATATATATATATATATATATATGCGGTCAAAATACAGGAAATCATTGGATGACCTGCATGAGCAATTCTGCCGTCGGTTTTGTGATTTTGGAAAAATTGACAGCTGGTGTCATGTCCTTTCTCACAAGAGCCGGAAAGGGTTCCACAGGAGTTGCAGTTGGAACTGATTGATCTCCAATGTGACAAGTTCAACTCCCTGAAAGTCTCTGAGTTTTAGGCTTCATTAAGTGCAGCCAAATTTCCAAACATCCAGAAGATGGCACAGAGGATTCTGGTGTTATTTGGCTCTACATGTGTGTGAACAGACCTTTAGTCTGATGAAAACCAAGAAAGCACCCCATAAATCCCAGATGAGTGATGAGTATGTTCATACTTTAGTCCTTTTTTTCTGTTTATGTTTCATATGTACCGTTAACGGATGCAGTTTTTATATGTATCGTATCTTGTGCTGACCCGGCCCGCCTGTCAAATTTTTAAAGTCAATGTGGCCCCCGGGCCGAAAAGTTTGCCCAACCCTGCACTAGATAGTTATTAGTTACTTTGTGAGTAGGTGGTGAATTAGAACAAATTAAAATATGTTTTTCTATTGTATTATCCTGTTTTTGGTCGATTAATTTGTATTTACTTCATTTCTGTGGAAAAAAAATGATTTAAGATTAGAGTAAATTGACATCCGAGCTTGGTCCCGGAACACATTGAGATCATATCGCAGGGTATTACTGTACACACATACAACTATGATAATGGATCTGCGTCTCCTTGTGCCCTGCGATTGGCTGGCCACCTATTCAGGATCTACCCCTCCTGGTGCCATAGTTGGCTGGGATAGACTCCACCACCCCCTGCGACTCTTGTGAGGATAAGCGTTATATCTAAAATGATCTTTTAATGAAATATTTTTTATTAAAATGTGAAATGCGGAAATTTGCATTTTATTCTGCATTTCCGTGCAATTGTGTGGCTGTCCTCGTTATTAACAACATTTAACAGTGTGTCTGTCAATGCAATATCAACAAAATGTACTCTAGAAAACATTAAAACATATTTCTAACATTTTGAGAGAAATGTATATGAATGTCTAAATCCTCAAGACCTGTACTCCAAGCAGAATGGTGAAGGCCAGACCTGGTTTTCCAGCTCTTGCAGTTCTTCCAATTCTGTGAAAAGGACCAGGAAATGTTTTTAAACCAAACAACATCTAATATTGGCAAATACATTGACAAACTCATTAGTCTTATTTCATATGAGAGCTCACCTGTGAATATATGTCCTGATGTATTGAGGGGCATCATAGTTCACAACACATTTGACCCCAGAGATGTCAATGCCTCTGGCAGCTGCATCAGTGCTTATCAACCTGCAATTGACAATTGGAGAGGTGAGGCAAGGAAGCACTTTGAAAAAGTACATTATTGTAAACAAATCGGAATAGCTTGTTTATCAGCCAATCAAAAGTTTAAGACCATTGCTCAAAAATAAAACTAGAATAAAAATTCGGGAGTACGACTCAATGACAATTAGTCTCCGCTGTTCTTGTTAATCGCTTGAAAAAAGTTGTTTGAGTTTTCTTGATTCGAATGTTGCCCCCCAAAAAAATTGTGGGAACTTTGCTCCAACTGGTGAGGATGACCTCATGAAGGGCATGAGCTGTCTGGTACTGATGGCTAGTTTTATAAACTTCTCTCAACATCCATACCTAAATGTTCTTAATGGCATTTAAATTGAGGGAACAAACAGGGTATAATAAAATAGTGATATTGCTCCTTGAAGTCCTTCATCAAGTGAACATTGTCTCAAAAGTATTTGAAGACAGTCGCGGAGCAAATTGTGGATCACATTAACAGCAGTCCATAATCCCTGAGCAGGTTGTAATTTGGCTTGAGAAAACAATTCTGCTGAGATGGCGGTTAGCTTCTTTCTAGAAAACACAAACTCAAAAGATAAAGGCGGTGTCATTGGTGCAGTTTTCATTGATCTCAAAAGGGGCATTCGACACCATCAACTACAAGATACTGCTGACTATAATGTCTAGTTTAAATTTCTCACCAAGCATGCTAAATTGGATAGAATCATACATACAATGCGGTCTAAAAAGTATTTACCCCTTCCTGATTTTTGTTTTTGCATATTTATCATACACAAAGGATTTTTTCCCCCCAAGATGGCGCCATCAGGCGGCAGCCGGTGGCAGTAGATCTGTCGACTCATATTTGTTTTTCGTGTTTTACAGCCTTTCTATTTTTTTTAAATACATTTTTATATTTCTTTATATATTCCTTTTTGCTGAGTCCCTCAGTAGTCTGGAGCTGAAGAATCAACAGTAACAGAGTACAACACTCCCTTTCCGGCTTGGTACGCGCCGACAGCTCTTTCATCTTACCGAGGAGGGATCTCACTTTCCCCATAAAATAGATGGAAGGATTGGTCTGAAGCGTTGCTGCTTCTTCTCACTTTTGTCCAGCTCCGGATTTCCAGCGGCATCGAGGTGTTAATCTTTCTGCTGTGTATTGTCACAGCTGATCCCATGTCTATAACAGCGGCGGTATGGCTGAATGGTTCCAAAAAAGAACTAGCAGGAAGAAAGTAAGCTAATAGAACAAATAAAGTTGTAAAAACCTTTAAGTAAAAACTTTAGTTAAATTGTAATTAAAAAAAAGATAGAAAGGCTGTAAAACACAGAAAACGAGTAGGAGCGGACAGGAGCTACTGCCACCGGCTGCCGCCTGACGCGCCATCTTGAAAAAATTACAAACTTGTCTGGCCCTCCGTGAAAAAGTAATGGCCCCCTGAAGCTAACAACGGGTTGTGCCATTTTTGGCAGCAATAACTGAAATCAAACGTTTATGATAATTTGTGATGACGCTACGAGGATGTTTTTCCCACTCTTCTGTGCAGAATTGTTTCAAATCTGCAATATTAGAGGTTTTTTTAAGCATGAACAGCCCATTTCAGATGAGAGCACAGCATTTCAATAGGATTTAAATCCAGACATCGACCTGGCCACTCCAAAATCTTAGTTTCTTTTTTTTTTTTTTAGCCATTCAGAAGTGGACCTGCTCGTGCTTTGGATTGAGTGCACGAAGTGAGAGCCGGACGTTCTCCTTCAAAACTTGCTGATAGACAGCAGAATTCATTCTTCCATCAATTACAGCAGTCCTGATCCTGAGGCAGCAAAGCAGCCCCATACCATCACACTGCAACCACCATTCTTCACTGTTGGTTCAGTGTTCTTTTGATGAGGTGCCGTCCCATTTTTTCACCAAATCTAACAGGCTACACACTTTCCACTAACTTCACCTTTTGACTCATCAGTCCTCAGAATGTTCTTCCAAAAGTGTGGTGGATCATCAAGATGTTTTTTGGTAAACGAAAGACAACCCTTTATATTCTTTTTGGACAGCAATTGGATTGGATAACTTTATTCATCCCGTATTCGGGAAATTTCGTTGTTCCAGTGGCCAGAGGGTGAGGATGCAGGAATAGGAAAGGCATTTTAGACATAAATAGATAGGTAATAAGTAGGTCAAGAAATAAATACATGAATAAATATATAATTAAATAAGCGTGTTGCTTAGCACATATATACATACACATAAATGTACATGCATGCATACGGTAGGTCTTAACACAGCCATTTTTTTGTTAAAGAGCCTGACAGCTGATGGGAGGAAGGATCTGCGGAAGCGCTCCTTCCTGCAATGAGGGTGCCGCAGTCTATTGCTAAAGGAGCTTCGGAGGGACTCCACAGACTCATGCAGGGGGTGGGAGGTGCTGTCCATGATGGACATCATCCTGGTCAGCATTCTCCGCTCTCCCACTTCCTCCACAGAGTCCAAAGGACAGCCCAGAACAGAGCTGGCCCTCCTGACCAGCTTATTCAGCCTGTTCCTGTCCCTCTCCGTGCTCCCGCATCCCCAACAAAGCACTGCATAAAACACTGTAGATGCCACCACAGTGTCGTAGAAAGTCCTCAGCAGTGTCCTGCACACTCCAAAGGACTCTAGACTCCTCAGTAGGTAGAGGCGGCTCTGGCCCCTTTTGTACAGGGCAGCTGTGTTTGTGGACCAGTCTAGTTTGTTGTTGAGGTGAACACCCAGCTACTTAAAATTCTCCACGATTTCAATGTCTGTACCCTGGATGTTCACCTGAGTGGTGAATGGTTTTCGCCTTGGAACTCTGCCATGGATGCCAAGCTTTGACCAGTGGTTTTCTCATAGTAGAGTCATGAACATTGACCTTAATTGAGGCCAGCGAGGCAAGATGTGGTTAGTAAAATAGTAAACTTTTTGAATCGCAGACCCTACCTTACCACACAGCTGTCAAATGGCTCAGCCTGTGCAAAATGCTAAAAAGAGCGCGGGTCTGATGAGTTTATTTTTGACAAATGTATCATTTATCAGTTATTACACATTTGCTACAGTTTATAAATGCTTTTGCCAGCAATTAAGAACACAGACCTTTGGACAACTTACAGAGGAGGACGTGAAGTACTGATGCAATACAGGCAGAGCACTTTAAATCATGATCTATGCTGGATTTCTCTTCTCTTATGAACTTTCCAAACATGAGATGTGCTAAAAATTTTGATTTTCTTTGGCTCTACCTACATATGTGGAGTATGGAATGTATTCTTTATACTATTATATAGTGTAGTCATTAGAATACAATTTTGCATAGACGTGGTTTAGTGGAAATTTCCAGCAATGACACCTATGAGTTATGGGCGCGTCATCTACTATGACACCGCCCATTCCTTTGTCCATGTTTTCCCGCCTAAAGTTTGTACCAACACCCGTTTCTATGTCACGTGATCTTTGTCAATAAAGTAAGCTGAGCTGTGGGGGGCTGGCAGGGATTCAAGCTGGTCAGGCGGGAAGATAGACACATCTCCCCGCCCTGGCCTCTTTGACCCTCTTTCAACTGAAGCAAGGAAATCCCATCATTACTGCCTGTGTGCTTCCTCTGATTCGAAGTTATTGAATGTACAGACGCTCCCCTACTTACGAACATACAACTTACGAACAACAGTACATACGAACATGTCTGCAAATTGCGTTTGTCGAAAAATGTTCGTAAGTTCGATTTTGTATTTTTTTCCGAGTAGTGCTTCTTTCCGCTGCTAATACCGACGCCTGGCGCTGTGAGAGCTCAGCTCACCCAGCATCTACCTTCTTCTGTCCAATTCGTTGCAATGCGGAAGTGCGTGAACGCATCTCCAGTGCGCAAAGAACCTTTTTCATTTGTATCATTAAATATCTTGTGCATCCATTATTGAATATGGTTGGTAAAAAGCGAAAGGCTTCTATTGAGGGAGGTGCAAGGAAGAGGCAAGCCATTTCATTTGAAACGAGTGGCAATAATAACGAACCTTGATGCGCGTGAGAGTGGTGAGCGTTGCACGGGCATACAACTTGAATCGTTCGACCGTCAGTACCATTTATAAACAGAAAGATCTAGCAGCAGGACCCAAATATTGAACATTGCACAAAGTTTGCAAATCAATTGAATGATGCCATACAGTGCTACCGCATCATTTATGATGAAAAAAAGAAGACAACTGTGCAATCGTCGTTAGATCGCTTCTTTCGGCCAGTTTTTAATACATAAATCTCTCTCTCTCTCGCTATACAGTACTGTACGTTCTCTCCATTTTATTAAATGTTTTTTCAGTACAAACCAATGCGTGTTACTTATACAAGCCTTAAACATACAAATGCACTTATATAAACCTTCAATATACTTATATAGGCCTTAAACATAAATTATAATACAAAATATAGCACTGAATATCAACTTACAAATTCAACTTATGAACAATCGCTCGGAACCTAACTCGTTCGTAAGTAGGGGAGCGTCTGTATATGTATTGGATCCAACATTTTCTGGTGCCTTTGAACCCCAGGAGAGATTCATTTCTGAATTTTCGGACCGCGATAGATTGGATGCCAAGATTACTGACGTCAGCTACTCTGAGACAGAGAGATGTAGAGAGAAGGAGACAGAGAGATGTAGAGAGAGAGAGACAGAGAGATGTAGAGAGAGAGACAGAGAGATGTAGAGAGAGACAGAGATGTAGAGAGAGACAGAGATGTAGAGAGAGAGACAGAGAGATGTAGAGAGAGAGAGACAGAGAAATGGAGAGAGAGAGACAGAGAGAGAGAGACAGAGAGATGTAGAGAGAGAGAGACAGAGAGATGTAGAGAGAGACAGAGAGATGTAGAGGGAGAGATGTAGAGAGAGACAGAGAGATGTAGAGAGAGAGACAGAGAGATGTAGAGAGAGAGACAGAGAAATGGAGAGAGAGAGAGATGTAGAGAGAGACAGAGATGTAGAGAGAGAGAGACAGAGAGAGAGGGACAGAGAGAGACATATTTAGAGAGAGAGACAGAGAGAGACATATTTAGAGAGACAGAGAGATGTAGAGAGAGAGGGACAGAGAGAGACAGAGAGATGTAGAGAGAGAGACAGAGAGACGTAGAGAGAGAGATGTAGAGAGAGAGGGACAGAGAGAGACAGAGTTTTAGAGAGACAGAGAGATGTAGAGAGAGAGACAGAGAGACGTAGAGAGAGAAAGATGTAGAGAGAGAGGGACAGAGAGAGACAGAGTTTTAGAGAGACAGAGAGATGTAGAGAGAGAGAGACAGAGAGACGTAGAGAGAGAAAGATGTAGAGAGAGAGGGACAGAGAGACAGAGTTTTAGAGAGACAGAGAGATGTAGAGAGAGAGACAGAGAGACGTAGAGAGAGAAAGATGTAGAGAGAGAGGGACAGAGAGATGTAGAGAGAGAAAGATGTAGAGAGAGAGGGACAGAGAGAGACAGAGCGATGTAGAGAGAGAGAGACAGAGAGATGTAGAGAGAGAGACAGAGAGATGTAGAGAGAGAGACAGAGAGATGTAGAGAGAGAGACAGAGAGATGTAGAGAGAGAGACACACAGAGAGATGTAGAGAGAGAGAGACAGAGATGTAGAGAGAGAGAGACAGAGATATGTAGAGAGAGACAGACAGATGTTGAGAGACAGACAGATGTAGAGAGAGAGACAGACAGATGTAGAGAGAGAGACAGAGAGATGTAGAGAGAGACAGAGATGTAGAGAGAGAGATGTAGAGAGAGAGACAGAGAGATGAAGAGAGAGAGACAGAGAGAGAGATGAAGAGAGAGAGACAGAGAGATGTAGAGAGAGAGACAGAGAGATGTAGAGAGAGAGACAGAGAGATGAAGAGAGAGAGACAGAGAGAGAGATGAAGAGAGAGAGACAGAGAGATGTAGAGAGAGAGATGAAGAGAGAGAGACAGAGAGATTTAGAGAGAGAGACAGAGAGATGTAGAGAGAGAGACAGAGAGATGTAGAGAGAGAGAGATGTAGAGAGAGAGAGATGTAGAGAGAGACAGATGTAGAGAGAGAGACAGAGAGATGTAGAGAGAGAGAGATGTAGAGAGAGAGAGATGTAGAGAGAGACAGATGTAGAGAGAGAGACAGAGAGATGTAGAGAGAGACAGAGAGATGTAGAGAGAGAAAGAGAGATGTAGAGAGAGACAGAGAGATGTAGAGAGAGCGAGACAGAGAGATGTAGAGAGAGAGGGACAGAGATGTAGAGAGAGAGAACGAGAGATGGAGAGAGAGAGACAGAGAGATGTAGAGAGAGACAGAGAGATGTAGAGAGAGACAGAGAGATGTAGAGAGAGAGAGATAGAGATGTAGAGAGAGAGATGTAGAGAGAGAGAGAGATGTAGAGAGAGAGACAGAGAGATGTAGAGAGAGACAGAGAGATGTAGAGAGGGACAGAGAGATGTAGAGAGAGAGACAGAGAGATGTAGAGAGAGAGAGACAGAGAGATGTAAAGAGAGAGAGAGAGATGTAGAGAGACAGAGAGATGTAGAGAGAGAGACAGAGAGATGTAGAGAGAGAGACAGAGAGATGTAGAGAGAGAGACAGAGAGATGTAGAGAGAGAGACAGAGAGATGTAGAGAGAGAGACAGAGAGATGTAGAGAGAGAGACAGAGAGATGTAGAGAGAGCGAGACAGAGAGATGTAGAGAGAGCGAGACAGAGAGATGTAGAGAGAGAGGGACAGAGATGTAGAGAGAGAGAACGAGAGATGTAGAGAGAGAGACAGAGAGATGTAGAGAGACAGAGAGATGTAGAGAGAGAGACAGAGAGATGTAGAGAGAGAGACAGAGAGATGTAGCGAGAGAGAGACAGAGAGATGTAGAGAGAGAGAGACAGAGAGATGTAGAGAGGGAGAGACAGAGAGATGTAGAGAGGGAGGGACAGAGAGATGTAGAGAGAGAGACAGAGAGATTTAGAGAGAGAGAGACAGAGAGATGTAGAGAGGGAGGGACAGAGAGATGTAGAGAGAGACAGAGAGATGTAGAGAGAGAGAGACATAGAGAGAGACAGAGGGATGTAGAGAGAGAGACAGAGAGACGTAGAGAGAGAGAGAGATGTAGAGAGAGGGACATAGATTTAGAGAGAGAGACAGAGAGATGTAGAGAGAGACAGAGAGAGACAGAGGGATGTAGAGAGAGAGACAGAGACGTAGAGAGAGAGATGTAGAGAGGGACATAGATTTAGAGAGAGAGACAGAGAGATGTAGAGAGAGAGACATAGAGAGAGACAGAGGGATGTAGAGAGAGACAGAGAGACGTAGAGAGAGAGATGTAGAGAGAGAGGGACAGAGAGAGACATAGATTTAGAGAGAGAGACAGAGAGATGTAGAGAGAGGGACAGAGAGAGACAGATTTAGAGAAAGACAGAGAGACGTAGAGAGAGACAGAGGGATGTAGAGAGAGAGACAGAGAGATGTAGAGAGAGAGAGATGTAGAGAGAGAGGGACAGAGAGACATAGATTTAGAGAGAGAGACAGAGAGATGTAGAGAGAGAGGGACAGAGAGAGACATAGATTTAGAGAAAGAGACAGAGATGTAGAGAGAGAGACGTAGAGAGAGACAGAGGGATGTAGAGAGAGAGACAGAGAGACGTAGAGAGACAGAGAGACGTAGAGAGAGACAGAGAGACATAGAGAGAGACAGAGAGACGTAGAGAGAGACAGAGAGACGTAGAGAGAGACAGAGGGATGTAGAGAGAGAGACAGAGAGACGTAGAGAGAGAGAGATGTAGAGAGAGAGGGACAGAGAGAGACATAGATTTAGAGAGAGACAGAGAGATGTAGAGAGAGAGGGACAGAGAGAGACAGATTTAGAGAAAGAGACAGAGATGTAGAGAGAGAGAGACGTAGAGAGAGACAGAGGGATGTAGAGAGAGAGAGACAGAGAGACGTAGAGAGAGATGTAGAGAGAGAGGGACAGAGAGAGACATAGATTTAGAGAGAGAGTCAGAGATGTAGAGAGAGAGGGACAGAGAGAGACAGATTTAGAGAAAGAGACAGAGAGATGTAGAGAGAGAGAGAGACAGAGAGATGTAGAGAGAGAGACAGAGAGAGAGAGATTTAGAGAGAGGGACAGAGAGAGACATAGATTTAGAGAAAGAGACAGAGAGAGACAGAGAGAGAGAGATTTAGAGAGAGGGACAGAGAGAGACATAGATTTAGAGAAAGAGACAGAGAGATGTAGAGAGAGAGACAGAGAGATGTAGAGAGAGAGACAGAGAGAGAGAGATGTAGAGAGAGAGAGAGACAGAGTTTGTAGAGAGAGAGACAGAGAGAGAGAGATTTAGAGAGAGGGACAGAGAGAGACATAGATTTAGAGAAAGAGACAGAGAGATGTAGAGAGAGAGAGACAGAGAGATGTAGAGAGAGAGACAGAGAGAGAGAGATGTAGAGAGAGGGACAGAGAGACAGAGAGACGTAGAGAGAGAGAGACGTAGAGAGAGAGAGAGATGTAGAGATTGAGAGGGACAGAGAGAGACAGAGAGACGTAGAGAGAGATGTAGAGATTGAGAGGGACAGAGAGAGACAGAGAGACGTAGAGAGAGAGACAGAGAGACGTAGAGAGAGAGAGATGTAGAGAGAGAGGGACAGAGAGAGACAGAGAGACGTAGAGAGAGAGAGACAGAGAGACGTAGAGAGAGAGAGAGATGTAGAGAGAGAGAGGGACAGAGAGAGACAGAGAGAAGTAGAGAGAGAGACAGAGAGACGTAGAGAGAGAGAGATGTAGAGAGAGAGGGACAGAGAGAGACAGAGTTTTAGAGAGAGAGACAGAGAGAGAGAGAGACAGAGAGAGAGAGAGACAGAGAGAGACAGAGTTTTAGAGAGAGAGACAGAGAGAGAGAGATGTAGAGAGAGGGACAGAGAGACTAGAGAGAGAGACAGAGAGACAGAGAGAGACAGAGTTTTAGAGAGAGAGACAGAGAGAGAGAGATGTAGAGAGAGGGACAGAGAGACTAGAGAGAGAGACAGAGAGACGTAGAGACAGAGAGATGTAGAGAGAGAGAGGGACAGAGAGAGACAGAGTTTTAGAGAGAGAGACAGAGATGTAGAGAGAGAGGGACAGAGAGATGTAGAGAGACAGAGAGATGTGGAGAGAGATGTAAAGAGAGAGACAGAGAGATGTAGAGAGAGAGACAGAGAGATGTAGAGAGAGAGACAGAGATATGTAGAGAGAGAGACAGACAGATGTTGAGAGAGAGAGACAGACAGATGTTGAGAGAGAGAGACAGAGAGATGCAGAGAGAGACAGAGAGATGTAGAGAGAGATGTAGAGAGAGAGACAGAGATGTGGAGAGAGAGACAGAGATGTGGAGAGAGAGACAGAGAGATGTAGAGAGAGAGACAGAGATGTGGAGAGAGAGACAGAGAGATGTGGAGAGAGAGACAGAGAGATGTGGAGAGAGAGACAGAGAGATGTGGAGAGAGAGACAGAGAGATGTAGAGAGAGAGACAGAGACGTAGAGAGAGACAGAGATGTAGAGAGAGAGAGACAGAGAGATGTAGAGAGAGAGAGACAGAGAGATGTAGAGAGAGAGACAGAGATGTAGAGAGAGAGACAGAGATGTAGAGAGAGAGACAGAGATGTAGAGAGAGGGACAGAGAGAGACAGAGATGTAGAGAGAGAGACAGAGATGTAGAGAGAGAGACAGAGATGTAGAGGGACAGAGAGAGACAGAGATGTAGAGAGAGAGACAGAGATGTAGAGAGAGAGACAGAGATGTAGAGAGAGAGACAGAGATGTAGAGAGATACAGAGATGAAGAGAGGGACAGAGAGACAGAGATGTAGAGAGAGAGAGAGAGAGATGTAGAGAGAGGGACAGAGAGAGACAGAGATGTAGAGAGAGAGACAGAGATGTAGAGAGAGACAGAGATGTAGAGAGAGAGACAGAGATGGAGAGAGAGAGAGACAGAGATGTAGAGAGAGAGACAGAGATGAAGAGAGAGGGACAGAGAGAGAGAGATGTAGCGAGAGAGACAGAGATGAAGAGAGAGGGACAGAGAGAGACAGAGATGTAATGAGAGAGACAGAGAGAGAGAGAGAGAGAGAGAGAGATGTAGAGAGAGAGACAGAGAGAGAGAGATGTTTAGAGACAGAGAGACAGAGATGTAGAGAGAGAGACAGAGAGAGAGAGATGTAGAGAGAGAGACAGAGAGAGAGAGATGTTTAGAGACAGAGAGATGTAGAGAGAGAGAGATGTAGAGAGAAAGAGAGAGACAGAGATGTAGAGAGAAAGAGAGAGACAGAGATGTAGAAAGAGAGAGACAGAGATGTAGAGAGAAAGAGAGACAGAGATGTAGAGAGAAAGACAGAGATGTAGAGAGAAAGAGAGAGACAGAGATGTAGAGAGAAAGAGAGAGACAGAGAGATGTAGACAACAACCACACCGAGCACCGCTTCCTAGTATCTTTTTGACCAACGCCCGATCCATCACCCACAAAATGGATGAGTTGGAACTTTGAATTGCTACCATTCCTTTGTTAGGAACTGTAACATTATTCTCATTACGGAAACATGGTTACACCCGCAAATCCCCGACGCTGCGGTTTCGCTAGCTAGCCGAACGCTTTTTCGGAACGATCGTTCAAAAGAATTAACAGGCAAAAGCAAAGGAGTAGGACTTTGCATGTTTATACACATTGAATGGTGTTGTGACAGTAGGATCATTTACACTCACTGTTCCCCGGATTAAGAGCTATTGGCAATACGATGTAGCCCCTATTATTTATAGAGCGAGATAACGGTCGTCATTGTAACGCCGATCTACATACCTCCGGATGGGAACGTTAACACGGCACTTAACCTCCTGCTAACGGCTGCAAACAAACAGCAGCTTGACCACCCCGGTGGAGTCTTTATTGCCGCTGGTGACTTCAACAAAGCGTGTTTAAAGACTGTTTTACCTAAGTTTATTCAATACGTAAAATGTAACACGAGAGAAGACAAAACTCTTGACCATGTCTTTTCTAACATCAAACATGCTTATAAAGCCACTTGCCTCTCTCAACTAGCTGGATCAGATCACCTCTGCCTATCCCTCACCCCCGCTGACACTCCACTCCGGAGGCTAACAAGGCCACAAATAAAGATAATAAAAACTTGGCCCGAGGACGCTCTTTCTCAGCTGCAGGACTGTTTTTCCCGCACCAACTGGGAACTTTTCGAACAAGACAACCTCCAGGACTACACGGACACTGTACTTTCCTACATCAAAAACTGCATGGACGTCACTATAAATAAACGGATACGGGTTTTTCCTAACCAAAAACCCTGGATGACCAATGAGACACAGGCACTCATCAAATGCCGTAACACCGCCTTCAGATCAGGGGACAAGATAAAATATAGAGCTGCCAGAGCAGAGCTGAAAAGAGGCATTAGAAAGGCCAAGGCAGCATATACAAAGAAAATTGAGGAGCACTTCACAGAAAATAACCCAAAGAAGATGTGGCAGGGAATACGACATATTACCAATTACAATGACAATAATGTGTCTGTTAACGCAGATGCCTCACTAGCAGAAGAACTGAACCGTTTCTTTGCCCGCTTTGAGACTAACAAATCAGACCCAGTCTCAACACATCCACCACCCTGCAGCAGTACACTGGAGCTTCAGGAAAATGAAGTGAGACAGGTACTGCGGACTGTGAACACCAGGAAGGCTGCTGGCCCTGACGGAGTACCTGGGAAGGTGTTCAAAGTCTGTGCTGACCAGCTGGCTGGAGTCTTCACAAAAAAATTCAATTGTTCCCTGCAAAAATCAATCACTCCATCCTTCCTGAAATCTGCCACCATTATCCCTGTACCCAAAAAGCCAACCATTGACAGCATGAATGATTGATTATAGGCCTGTTGCACTCACGCCTGTGATCATGAAGTCCTTTTAAAAGTTGGTAGCCCACCATATCAGGAATACAATCCCTTCCTCAGTTGACCTTCACCAGTTTGCTTATAGAGCAAACAGGTCCACTGAGGATGCTATCGCCATTGCTCAACACGGAGTCACCTGGAACACCATGGGAATTACGTGAGGATGCTTTTCATTGACTATAGCTCAGCCTTCAACACCATAAAACCGGACATTCTGACTGACACTCTCCCACCTTGGACTATCCTCTTCCATCTGCTGCTGGATAAAGAACTTCTTGACCAACCGACCACAAACTGTTAGACTTGGCCCCCACCTCTCTTCCTCCATTACACTGAGCACTGGCTCCCCTCAAGGCTGTGTACGGAGTCCTCTTCTGTACTCCCTGTACACATATGACTGTACACCAACCCACCAGTCTAACTCCATCATCAAATTTGCTGATGACACCACTGTGGTCGGACTCATCTCAGGAGGGGATGAGTCGGCCTACAGAGATTAGGTCAACAAACTGTCTTTGTGGTGCTCGGTGAGCCATCTCACACTGAACACCACGAAAACTTAAGAAATAATCCTGAACTTTTGCAAACACATCACAGATCTGGCCCCACTCCTCATAAATGGAGTATGTGTAGACAGGGTCCAGTCCTTTAAATTCCTGGGGGTCCACGTCACGAATAAGCTCTCCTGGTCTAGAAACATCACAGCAGTAGTGAAGAAGGCTCAGAAACGACTCCATTTCTTCAGGGTACTCAGGAGGAACAACTTGGACACTAAGCTTCTGGTAACCTTCTATAGAACCACTGTAGAGAGCATCCTGGCATAATGCATCACAGTGTGGTACTCTGGAAGCACGGCAGCAGACAAAAAGGCCATGCAGAAAGTGATTAACACTGCCCAGAAGATCGTCGGCTGCTCTCTTCCCTTTCTGGAAGACATTGCCAGCCCTCGTTACCTCAGCAGAGCCAGGAACATCATAGGGGACCCTTACCACCCTGGTCACAATCTGTTCCAGCTGCTGCCCTCTGGCAGACACTATAGGTCCCACAAAGCACGGACAAATAGGCTTAAGGACAGTTTTTCCCCACATCCATCAGAACTCTAAATTTGCGGTAACATAACACACATTCCCTTCTGAGGTAATATGAAAAGATGTTTGGGTGGTGATCTGCCTCCTACTAGCTGACTGAAGGTAAGTGAAAGACAGTGAGAGGTAAGCGACCTGTATCCATAACAGCAGAATGCCAAATTACAAGTCTGTAACTATCACTTATTTAGGTCTTCTGCCGAGTAAACGCAGCTTATGGAGAAGCACCACCAATTTCGTCACACGCAGTTTCTGGGTGTGATGACAAGTAGGCTTTTTTGTTGTTGATAATGACGACAGGGCCTATGTCCGATTATTATTATTATTATTTCCTGAGGGTACTCAGGAGGAACAACTTGGACACTAAGCTTCTGGTAACCTTCTATAGAGCCACTGTGGAGAGCATCCTGGCATACTGCATTACTGTGTGCTACGCTGGAAGCACGGCAGCAGACAGAAAGGCCATGCAGAGAGTGATCAACACTGCCCAGAAGATCATCGGCTGCTCTCTGCCCTCACTGGAAGACATTGCCAGCCCTCGCTACCGGGAACATTGTCAGGGACCCATAACACCCTGGTCACAACCTGTTCCAGCTGCTGCCCTCTGGCAGACGCTACAGGTCTAGCACGGACAAATAGACTTAAGGACAGTTTTTTTTCCCACAGCCATCAGGACTCTGAACTTGCGTTAGCACGACACACAATCCCTTCTGTGCAATAACTTCGGGGTGTGCAATAATATCTTAGATTGTGCAATATTTTAGAATGTACCTTAACAGGATGTGACTATTTATATGTTTATATTACTTATTTATGTTCTTTTACTGGGAAAACACACTTTATGGAGTTGCACCAACAATTTCGTTATACGCAGCTGTGTATGATGACAAGGGCTTTTGATGATTTGAGGATGATGATAAAGCCTATGTCTGAACATATTGCTGAACATAAGTGGGTCAAAAATGAGCTGGTGAGGTTTTTTTCTTGAAATATCTTCGGACTGAAAATTTGTTATCATTTCATATTCCAGGTATTCCTCAAAATACCACGTGCTACTTCTTCCACATGTTTGATGTGTCTCCCAGGTGGTTTGGGCAAACTTTAAACGATACTTTTTATGGATATCTTTTAGAAATGGCTTTCTTCTTGCCACTCTTCCATAAAGGCCAGATTTGTGCCATGTACGACTGGTTGTTGTCCTATGGGCAGACTCTTCCACCTCACTTGGCTGC
Source organism: Stigmatopora argus (assembly GCF_051989625.1). Classification (NCBI taxonomy): domain Eukaryota; kingdom Metazoa; phylum Chordata; class Actinopteri; order Syngnathiformes; family Syngnathidae; genus Stigmatopora; species Stigmatopora argus. Next base: position 17,890,944 of record NC_135397.1, on the reverse strand, counting down.
ATCTCTGATCAGGCTTCTCCTTGTTCGAGGGGAAAGTTTAGAGTGACGGCCGGGACTTGGTGGATTTGCAGTGATACTCCTTCCAATTCAATATAATTGCTTGCACAGTGCTCCTTGAGATGTTAAAAGCTTGGGAAACCTTTTTGTATCCAAATCCGGCTTTAAACTTCACAACAGTATCTCGGGCCCTGCCTGGTGTGCTTCTTGTTCTTCATGAAGCTCTCTGTACTTTAAACAAAAACCTGAGACAATCTCAGAGCAGGTGCATTCATACGGAGAAATGATTACACACAGGTCGATTCTATTTATTATTATCAGCCGACATTGGATCATTGAGAGATCCTCACTGAACTTTTGGAGTGAGTTTGCTGCATTTAAATTAAAGGGTTGGATAATATTGCACGTCCCACTTTTCAGTTTTTATTTGTTAAATAAGTATAAAATATCCAATATATTTCGTTCCACTTCACGATTGTGTCACAAATGTTGATTCTTGACAAAAAAAAAAAAATATTATCTTTATGTTTCAAGCCTGAAATGTGGCAAAAGGTGGAAAAGTTCAAGGTGGACAAATATTGACAAGGCACTGTAACTGTGCCCTTTGTCAAGTAGGTCAGATTCCTCGGTTAATTTGACAAACACAGTGATATAAGAAGTGAAATTACGTTAATAGGATTTACCCAATTTTCTCGCAAATAAGCCGTATTTGTCGCTAAAAAAATGACTACATTTTTAAATGATGACTTTTCACATTACATGAAAACAGACTAAATTCATGTTCTTGAATTCAAATAGATTCTGATAAAAAAAGATATGCATTCTTACAGGTTTATCTTTCCCTGTTCAAATTCTTTCAGCTTCTTCTTTCTTCCTCCAGGGGACAATCGCGAAGAGAACTCTGCGACTTGAACACCACCAAAGAGCTTTACCAACAGGCACAGTCTGAGTAACAAGAAAGTGGAAACATTCTCTTAAAACCCAAATAAAAATTGACCATTAAAAAAACAAATAGGTTGGCTTTCTCAAACCTGTGCGCTGTATCTCTTGAGTTGACAAAACAAAGGATTGGGCTGAGCTTCATGCTCAGGATAAAGTGGAGAAGGATAAGAGGTTTTTTGCTTAGTGCAGAAGGCACATAAAACTCCTACAAAAGATCAACACATTCAATGATATCCCAGACTGTCTATATACATACAAGACTCACCGACAGATTTGGGGGGAAGTCAAACTGCTCGGGTTTTTGGTTGTCAATAGATGGTTGAGGGCAGTGACTACTGGGATGGTTGACAGAGCTAAAAAGTCTTGGCTGGTGGAGGCCCAGCTGCTGCAATTTCTCTGGGTTTTGAGTGAGTGTAGCAGAAAAAAGCAGCTTCTGGAGTGGTATTTGAGGAGGGGACAGGCTGTAATGGAGCAAGTGAGAGTTCAAACTGTCATATATTCAAAATTTTCACTTTTTCTAAAATGTAATATTTGGCAGCGGAGTATCTAAATAATTTGTTTTTATTAATAAATATAACATTTAATCCAAAAGGCTTACTTTGGGTCGAGCAGTGATTGAGATCCCAGAGCTGCCAAACACCGAAAATCATATTTCAGAATGGGTAAAGAGAATTTTCAAATTTTGGGAGATTTTTTCCTTGTGCCGTTTAAGAGCACACGTTCTAATTTTAAAGTCGTTTTTTGGATAATTGTATCACTTTTTTTTTTAAAAAAAAGCTGCAAACAACACATTAATGATTATTGAGGACTTTATTACACAAAATTTGTGTGAATGCAATCATATAAAAATATTTGTGGCAATCAACATTTTCAATTAAAAAATGAATAATGAAAGACCTGCCAATTTAATCAATTTTCTTAGTTCTATTAAATTTCTCAGTTGCACGCTTGACCTCTTAACTCCTCCCTTGAATATTCCTGTTCATAGCAAGCTGCTTCTGCCAGTTGCATGTCCATCTTTACCAAGCACATGGCCTCAAGTGTGCTTGGTCCCAATGACATCCTGAAGTCTATTCTGATCTTCCTCACAGCACTGAAAACACGCTCACATGGCATTGCGGTGGGGAATCAAAAGTATGCCTGCAATCATTGTTATGTTAGCATATTTTGGGTTTCCAGAGTGGTCTTTTATTTCGCCTACTATTCCCCATTGCACATCTGCTCTCTCCTGTACTGAAATGTCTCCTAGCTCCTCAACTTGCACGCAGCTGAATTCTTCTTCAAAGGCATCAACTTCACAGTCAGGCTTCATGTGTGGGAATCTGTTGATGAAGTACCTTACACTTGTGAAGGAACTTTTTTTGATGATCCTGAGACCAGCTACCTCAGCATGTTTGAGCAATTCGTCCTTCATTGGAAATTGTTCTTTTACATATCTCACTGCAGTTTTATAAAACTTTTTCAAACTTGTGCAGATGGCAGTCACTTTTTTTCAGGCATTTCTTGCTCTTTCACGTACTGACGAACATTCTCACCAATACAAAGTCCTTCATCCTTTTTCTCAAATGGAATACTAATCTTCTCATAATCCACTTTCACTTCCAACAAGTCTTTGTCACGCAAAGCAACAGTTTTCATGAACTTCACCATCAGTTTTAGGTAGAAGTCTTTCATCAGTCTTCTGAGCTTGTGGATTAGGGGGGCTACTGACTGTAGTGTCATGTTTAAGGTTGTGAATAATTCCAGTATATAGCTCAGAAAAAGCATGTAGCAGAGAGCAGTATGGCTACAGAGAAACTTGTATGCTCTGGCTAGTCTGCTGTTGTGATGTGGAGATTTCTTCTTCTCCTCCACAAAAAATGACTTAAAGACTTCCTCAATACAAGGACACGGTCAATGCTTCATTGAAAGCTACCTGGTGGGAACGTATTTCAGGAAGTTCAAGTTTGCGTCCCCACACAACTCCGCTTCAATCTTTAACTCCCTCTGACGTTTTGCACTATTCTTAAGGTGATAAGAAATATTCACAAGCACATCGTCGTAGTCAACTGGTAGGACACCTGACATTACTGGAGCATTATCACTGGAAACTGCAACACCACTTTACCAACTGAGATCATATTTCAGTAACTCTGCTCTTAGTGTTAAAAATGTTATGGCCATTTGCAGACACTTCTGTAACCACCGGAGCAGATAAAAGTGATGTTGAGATTTTCTGGTTTCCAATTAAATGTTGCAACACTACGGGAAAAAACTTATCTGAGTTGTCGTTACTGCCGTCTGTACTGAGTGTGAATAATCCTCTTGCATTAGGCAATACAACTTGAAATATTCTCCGCTTTTTGCAATAGTAAGGCTTTGGTGTTTGTGTGGGCGGCTGCATAGTCTTTCACAATTTTTGAATTCGAAAAGATGGCTTTGAATAGTGGACCACAATGATTAGTAGCACTCAGCTGCATGTTGCTCCACAATACAATTGGCCATTTTCATCTCTGCTACACTTACGTTGTGTTGGTGAGTATCCACAGTAGCAGAGTTTACTCCCAAGGAGGTAAAGATGGATTGCTGGGATTTCATCGATCCAGCCTTCGCTTTATGATTTTTCCCAGACACGTGTTTTGTACAGTCACTGAGGCCACCATGATTAACAAGAAAGTACTTATAGTACGCAAATAATTCTTCGGTTAATGGCGCCAAACACGGATATATAATACTGTATTCCATATTGAATTTTTGCAGGCTGCAGTTCGTTGAAATTTTTTTTTGATGATAAAATAGCAGTATCACATTTCGTACATCTTTGCTGCTTCAAAAATCTATCGAAACTACATCCCCGTGACCTAAATGGATTTCACATATGACACATCCGTTTAGGTCACGTGGATGTAGTTTCGATTTGTGCCTTCCTCAATCGGCAAATTTTAACTGAAAAAGTTATTAAACGCAAACGTAACTTTTCGAAACACTGATTGCGTCAGACATTGCTTGATTTTTTTTATTTCCGTAGTTTTCATTGAAAATACCGATTTCGTAATTTGCTATAAACTGGCGTAGTAAACTAGATTCTTAGTATTTGGTAGCTCTGAGATCCCTCTTTTTATGTGTATTGATTATGATTAATTCTGCCCGAGCAGTGACTGCTGCAAAATATAAGTTGGCAAATTAATTAAGAGAGGAGATTTGACTGGCAACTGCTGCAAAATATAAGTTGGCAAATTAATTAAGAAAGGAGATTTTACTGGCAACTGCTGCAAAATATAAATTGGCAAATTAATCAAGAGAGGAGATTTTACTGGCAGATAATACCGTATTTTCACACCTTTAGGGCGCAAATAAATTTCTATAAAATGGTCGATGCGCCTAATCGATCGGTGTGCCTTTTCTGTGGACTAAATTCAATTTTGGTAGGCCCTGACCGCTTGAGTGACTGGTTATATTTCTTGCCGCCACGCTACTTATTGCAATCAACCCCAGCGGACGTTCACCCTAAAAATAGCGCATAAAAGCATTACGGTAAATCCATTCAAAACATCCCAAGGGAGTGGCAAGGGATCCCACTTCTGTGTGCTCGCAGCGCTTTTAACCCTCAAAAACACTCACACTCAAAGAAACAGCATTTTTTTCCAAGATGGCGCCGTTCACGCGGCAGCCAGAAGCAGTAGCTATGTACACTCATGTTTTTCGTGTTTTACAGCCTTTCTATCTTTTTTATAATTACATTTTAATATTTCTTAATTGGATTGGATAACTTTATTAATCCCGTATTCGGGAAATTTCATTGTGACAGTAGCAAGAAAAGGCATAGTTATAAGTTAGACAGTACAGTCAAAGGCCGCAGAACAACAAAGCAAAAGCAAAAAGCACAGAGTACAAAGCAAATCAAAGTCAATGGGATCATTAAGAATCACCAAATCATTAAGACATTCCTTTTTACTTTACTTTGTACTTTATACTTTAATGTTTTAACAACTTTCCTTGTTCTGTTAGCCTGGCTTCTTTCGGCTACTTATTTTTTGGAACCATTCAGCCATGGCTACGCTGTCACACACATGGGACTAGTTGTTACAATACGCAGCAGAAGGAGCAACACCTCGGTGCCGCCGGAGATTCTGAGCTGGACAAAAGTGCCGGGAGAAGAGGCAGCGCTTCTGACCAACCATTCCATCATGGGATAAGATGGAAGAGCTGTCGGCGCTTACCAGCAACGGAGTCGAGGGGCTCTACTCTGCTACTGTTGTCTTCAGCTCCAGACTACTGAGGAACTGTGCGGATAAGCTTGGAAGAGTGACTCTGCATATTCTCTACCTCGGTCATAGTCTGCAGAAGTTCCCCATCTTGTGGAAGACTTCCTGTGTGTGGTTCCAGTTTTTGTCCAACTTAACGTCTTGAGTCTATATCCGTTTTTGCTACCGCAACCAAAATTGCGCCGTTCAAGTGGCAGCTGGTGGCTAGCTCCGTCCACTCTTGCTCGTTTTGTGTTTTTGCTGCTTTTCTGTCTTAATGATTTGATTTGGTGATTCTTAATGATCCCATTTACTTTGATTTGCTTTGTACTTTGTGCTTTTGCTTTGTTGTTCTGCGACTGTACTGTCTAACTTATAACAATGCCTTTTCTTGCTACTGTCACAATGAAATTTCCCGAATACGGGATGAATAAAGCTATCCAATTCAATCCAATATTAGAGCTATAGAGAGGAAATGCCTGACGTGAATGAAAACAGAATGCGGGTGTAAACGCTTGGAAAATTGACTGAAGCCATGGATCGAACCAAATTTAACAGCTTTGCTAACGGCTCGGGAGTGATGAATGCCGGAGGGCCAACATAGTAGTTTGTGCAGGCAGCGTCGCACGAGTTACGTGACGATTTGGAATGAATTGTCGATGCCGATATAACAGCGAGGAGAATCAAAGGCTTGGGAGTGATGCATGTCGCGAGTTACAATGGAATGTGGATGGCTGGGCTCAAGTGTCGGCCAGCACTGTTGTTCAAGCTTTCACCAAAGCTGGAATTAAGTTCCCGGCCGGGATACACAACTCCGACTGACAGTGGAGCCTAGCATGTTGAACGCCGAACTCTATTTCAGAGTGTACCTTTTACCTCAATAAAGGTACTCGGATGATTCGCCTAAAGACGTTTCGCCGACGGACGTTTGACAGACGGACAGGTCGCCGAATGGACGTTCCACCGAACGGAGGTTTCGCTGAAACGGGATTCGCGCGCTCGCCCCGCCCCCGGATCGTGTGTGTACATGTTTTGCAACCTCAGCCCGCGGGCTATATACGGCCCGTTAGGATTTTTAATCCGGCCCGCCGAGTAGGTAAATCATATCCCTACGGTCATCGGAGGGGTTTCTCCCCGGGAACAGTGCTTCGTGGGCGGATTTTAATGACACATGCTGAGTTTCATTATCAAGCTCCATATATTTCCCGAGTTTGAGCACTTTAAAAATCGGCGGGGGTTCCCCTCCGAGCCTATCCGAGAATAGTGCACCGTGAGCGGACTGGGTTGGACGACACCCCGCTGAATTTCTGCAGCTCCGGAAATTTTTCAAATTTGAGCACCACACACATTGGAGGGGTTTTTCACCGAGCACAGTGCTCTGTGGGCGGACAGGGGTGACACATGCCCCGCTGGAATCCTGAGCTCCATATTTTTTTTCTAAGCGTGAGCACCACACACATCGGCGGCGTTTTTTCCCGAGCGTAACCAAGGATTGTGACACATGAGCGGATTGAGTTGGCTGATGCCCCGCTGAAATCCTGAGCTCCATAAATTTTTCTAAGTGTGAGCACCACACACATCAACGGTGTTTTCCCCAGTGCTTATCTGACATTTGATGTCGCAAATACAAATACTAGTATTTGTATTTAATCATTAAACGCTGTTTTCGGCTGGATTTGACCGAATTTGAGAGCATTTTGAGCCGTTTGGCGAATGGCTCTGTTCTTAAAATGGCCGACAAGCGACGACGTCGAGCTCCGTTGCCTCACAACGTGCTTCGGAAATCTACTAAGTATACACGAAGAATATGTGAATTTCCTTTGTCTTCTTTTAAATAAAATACTAGTATAAAATACAATACTAGTATTGTATATACAAATACTAGTATTTGTATTTAATCATTAAACGCTGTTTTAAGATGGATTTAGAAAAATTTCTGGAGCTGCAGAAATGGAGCTCGATAATGAAACTCGGCATGTGTCATTAAAATCCGCCCACGAAGCACTGTTCCCGGGGAGAAACCCCTCCGATGACCGTAGGGCTATAATTTACCTACTCGGCGGGCCGGATTAAAAATCCTAACGGTATATGGCCCGCGGGCCGAGGTTGCAAAACATGTACACACACGATCCGAGGGCGGGGCGAGCGCGCGAATCCCGTTTCAGCGAAACCTCCGTTCGGCCGAACCTCCATTCGGCCAAACCTCCGTTCGGCCGAATGACCGTTCGGTGGAACGTCCATTCGGCGACCTGTCCGTCTGTCAAACGTCCGTCGGCGAAACGTCTTTAGGCGAATCATCCGGCCACGCTCAATAAAGCATTATCAAACTTAGTTTTGCTCGTGCTGTCTTTAAAAAAAATACACGCTAGCGGCTAGACTAACTTATGCTAGCAGCTAGCATAACATACGTTAGTGGCTAGCATAACATAGGTACGCTAGCGGCTAGCATAACATAGGTACGCTAGCAGATAGCATAACACAGGTACGCTAGCGGCTAGCATAACACACTACACTAGCCTAGTGTCATGCTAGCGCCTTTTCTGAAGGGCTCAATGTATTGACAAAAAAAAGGAAATATACCCGCAAATGAGACTGCGCCCTATCAAACGGTGCGTTTCATAGGTGTGAAAATACGGTACAGAAATTACAATTTTCTTACCAGAAATTTAAGGTGTAATGGCAGCCATATTGCTTTCTAATTCTAATCCAATTATCTCAATTCTTTCGATGGTTCATTTTACTCCAATAGTTGTCACTTTCAAACAAGAAATAAAACGAAAAAAAAATCAAAGGGGAATTTAGTTTTATTTCAAAATCAAGGCTACTCGCGTCTGGCCAGTCAGAGCACGTTTAACTAGGACTGCAGCGCCCTAGAGTGCCATGGAGGGGACGGGAACGTGAGTTTTTTCACGTTTTATGCAAGATACGTTTTTTTCTTGAATTTCATTCATAGAAGTCAAAATAAATTTTGTTTAGCCTTTTATCTGTTTATCTTTTCTCTCTTTTGAAATAAATGACCATATCGTCCGCATCCGTTTGCGTCCTGACGTCGAGGCGCCATTGCGTCATGATGTCATCATGTCAACTTGCAGTTTCGTGCATGTCGTGTTTTTGTGCACATATTTTCCGTAACCTCGATTGTCTGGCCACCAATTCAGGCCTGAAGTCAGCTGGGATAGGCTCCAGCACCCCCCACGACTCTAGTGAGCTTAAAGCGGTTCAGAAAATGAGCTGAGATGAGCTTGCTGCCTTGAGGGACTGACCATGCTGCTGTAGCACACAAAGGTGTTTTTCCCCTGATTATTGACTTATTCTCTGCTGACCCATACACCGCCTTTTCAACCTGATTAAGCCAGGACTGACACATGCTGTCGATCATTTTGTCTGCCTCATCAATAATCTGTGACAAACGATACAATAAGTTACAACAAAGTATTTACAAAAAATAGAACAGAAATTTAGTTTGAGAATGTTAAAAATCTCACAAGAAACCGAAGGTGATCCAGACAGAAGCCTGGATTCTTGTTAATATGATCAACAAGTCGACCGGGTGTAGCCACAACAATATCAGCTAAACTCTGTCTCATCCCTCCTCTGAAACCATAAGAAAAGAAAAAAAAACAATGGCTGCGTTGCATTTTTTCTTATTACGAAGTCAGAACAATCTGCATAAGTGTAGAAGTGTACTGGGTTGTAAATCAAAAGACATTCCTTTATTACGGCAACATCACCTTTGCTCAGAGAGGGAAGCTCGCTCTGCAGCAAATGACTTCTGGCCTGCCACCATGACCACTCTCAGGGTAGTTCCCTCAGCATATGATGTAAAAACCTTGCAAACCTACATTTAAAACAAGAAAAAGCAGCTTACAGTATTTAAAATGAAATAAAATAGAAATTAGTCTACCCAAATCGAAATTTGTAATTTTTAGAAATATTTCTCCCTCCCAACCCTCCCTTCCTCAACAACCCTCCCTCCCTCCAAATATATACATATATATATATACAGTGGTACCTCGACATACGACCACCCCGACATACGACCATTTCGAGATACGAGTAAAATTTTGAGCAAATAATTATCTCTAGATACGAGACTAATTTCAAGATACGAGAAAGCCAGGTAGCTAAGACATGAGAGGCTGTTTATGATTTTGCCGCATCTCTTTCGTGTATAACAGATATCTACGCGCACTGATGGAGCGTTGCATTTTTTTCAGTGTTTTTCCGTCAATACGGAGTGATCGCTAATACGAGGAGTATATATCACTTCTCGTTCGCTGCTCATAAGAACATCAGGGACACTGGGTCTCTCCCCGCAACTCCCTCGTGTAATGTCTCTGGTCGCAACTCTCTCTTTGTAATGTCTCTGCGAGCACTGGGCGGAGCGTTGCATTTTTTCAGGTTTTTTTCCCCATTAGCGGAGCGATCGCTAATACAAGACTACTTGTCGTTGTCAAGTGGTCGTGCGTTATCCTATTGTGAGGACATTTGTGTGCATCATTTTCGGAATATTTTGAAGGGAATACAAAAGCAAAAAGCCCATCGATAGTGAAAGTCAGGGTGGAGGCGGGGCAAACAGCCAACCCGGCCGGGAGCAAAAAGGTATCAAACTTGAATACAAAATTAGAATTAAGTTTAGTGTAAGGTTAGATTAAACTTATTTTTGAGTGTGTCTGCATCGTAATCCAAATTCATTTAAATTTGTTTATGTAATGAAACGAGCGTGTTGCCGTGCAAAAAGCACCCCCCCTCTCCGCCCCCCCTCTCTCTATCCGTCTCTCTCTCTCTTCCCCCTTCGAAATCCGTATAATTTTAGTACTATTAAACACATTTTAGTAATATTAAACCACTAGTTATGTGTTACTTTGTAAATAGATGGCGAATTAGAAGAAAACATTTTTTCCAATCCAATATCCTGTTTTTGGTGTTTTTTCAGAGGTTTGGAACGAATTAACGCCCCCCCCCCCTCCTCTCTCTGTCCGTCTCTCTCTCTCTCCCCCCTTCGAAATCCATATAATTTCAGTACTATCAAACACATTTTAGTAATATTAAACCACTAGTTATGTGTTACTTTGATAATAGATGGCGAATTAGAAGAGATAAAACATTTTTTCCAATCCAATATCCTGTTTTTGGTGTTTTTTCAGAGGATTGGAACAAATTAATTTGTTTTTAGTTCATTTCAATGGGAAACGTTCGTTCGAGTTACGAGAATATCGACATACGAGCTCAGTCCCGGAGTGAATTAAGCTCGTATCTCGAGGTACCACTGTATATGTGTACGTGTACGTGTACGTGTGCGTGTGCGTGTGCGTGTGCGTGTGCGTGTACGTGTACGTGTACGTGTACGTGTACGTGTACGTGTACGTGTACGTGTACGTGTACGTGTACGTGTACGTGTACGTGTACGTGTACGTGTACGTGTACGTGTACGTGTACGTGTACGTGTACGTGTACGTGTACGTGTACGTGTACGTGTACGTGTACGTGTACGTGTACGTGTACGTGTACGTGTACGTGTACGTGTACGTGTACGTGTACGTGTACGTGTACATATACGCACACGCACACACACATACACACATATATATATATATATATATATATATATATATATATATATATATATATATATATATATATATATATATATATATATATATATATATATATATATATATATATATATATATATATATATATATATATATATATATATATATATATTGAAGACTGGGACGTCTTTTGATCGTGTTTTGTTACAGATAGATCATTGCAGTGAAGCATGGGTGCCCCCAAACTGACCCCGCTGAACACACATATCATTGCAGTGAAGCATGGGGCTTTATATTGCTTTCGTTTGGTGACACGTGTTCCCTTTAATGGATGCGTGCACAGCCACTGGTGACATGCGCGAGCGGAGTGTTACGGACACAGCTGGAGGATCACAGGAGAAGGCAGAGCCCTAGGGACCGCCGTGGACCATTCAGCATCATACATGTAATCAGTTGATACATTATTCATGTATGTAATATAAAACTGGGCAACTTGTTTTGGATGTGTTCTTTTTTTACCCAGAGCTCTGCATTGGATCAGCTCTGTATTGGATTTATATATTAGGAATAAATATTCTGTGGAGTAGCCCAGCGTGTGTGTGTGTATGTATATGTATATGTATGTGTATATATATATATATGTATATATATGTATATATATGTATATATATATATATATATATATATATAAATATAAATAAATATAAATATAAATATAAATATAAATATATATATATATATATATATATATATATATATATATATATGTATGTATATACAGTTGTGGTCAAAGGTTTACATACACTTGTGAAGAACATAATGCCATGGCTCTCTTGAGTTTCCAGTTATTTCTACAACTCTGATTTTTCTCTGATAGTGATTGGAACAGATACTTCTTTGTCACAAAAACATTCATGTAGTTTGGTTCTTTTAGGACTTTATTATGGGTGAACAGAAAAAAGTGATCAAATCTGCTGGGTCAAAAATATATATACAGCAGCGCTAATATTTGGTAACATGTCCCTTGGCCATTTTCACTTCAATTAGGTGCTTTTGGTAGCCATCCACAAGCTTCTGGCAAGCTTCTGGTTGAATCTTTGACCACTCCTCTTGATAGAATTGGTGCAGTTCAGTTAAATTTGATGTCTTTCTGACATGGACTTGTTTTTTCAGCATTGTCCACAAGTTCTCAATGGGGTTTAAGTCAGGACTTTGGGAAGGCCATTCGAAAACCTTAATTCTAGCCTGATTTAGCCATTCCATTACCACTTTTGATGACTGTTTGGGTCATTGTCCTGTTGGAACACCCAACTGCGCCCAAGACCCAATCTTCGGGCTGAAGACTTTAGGTTATCTTGAAGAATTTGAAGGTAATCCTCCTTCTTCATTATCCAATTTACTCTCTGTAAAGCACCAGTTCCTTTGGCAGCTAAACAGCCCCACAGCATAATACTACCACCACCGTGCTTGACGGCAGGCATGGTGTACTTGGGGTTAAAGGCCTCACCTTTTCTCCTCCATATTTCTGGGGATTGTGGCCAAACAGCTCGATTTTTGTTTCGTCTGACCACAGAACTTTCCTCTAGAAGGTCTTATCTTTGTCCATGTGATCAACTGCAAACTTCAATCGAGCCTTAAGGTGCCGCTTTGGGAGCAAGGGCTTCCTTCTTGCACGGCAGCCTCTCAGTCCATGGAGTTGCAAAACACGCTTGACTGTGGACACTGACACCTGTGTTCCAGCAGCTTTTAATTATTGGCAGATCTGCTTTTTGGTGATTCTCAGTTGAATCTTCACCCTCCTGACCAATTTTCTCTCAGCAGCAGGTGATAGCTTGCGTTTTCTTCCTGATCGTGGCAGTGACAAAACAGTGCCATGCACTTTATACTTACAATTGTTTGCACTGTTGCTCTTGGGAACTGCAGCTGCTTTGAAATGGCTCCAAGTGACTTCCCTGACTTGTTCAAGTCAAGGATTCGCTTATTCAGATCCATGCTGAGCTCCTTTGACTTTCCCATTGTAGCGTTTGTGGGCGTTTGCATCCAATGAGCCCTATTTAAATGGCCTCAGAGAAGTCACCAGCTGTAGTCACTCATAATCACTCACAAGAAGTTAAGAGGCCATGCTATGAAGCTCATTTCACTGACACAACTTTCTAAGTCACCAAAATGCCTAATTCATGTTGCTGTATGTATATTTTTGACCCAGCAGATTTGATCACTTTTTCTGTTAACCCATAATAGTCATAAAAGAACCAAACTTCATGAATGTTTTTTGTGACAAAGAAGTATCTGTTCCAAACACTATCAGAGAAAAATCTGAGTTGTAGAAATAACTAGAAACTCAAGAGAGCCATGACATTATGTTCTTCACAAGTGTATGTCAACTTTTGACCACAACTGTATGTATATATGTATATACCGTATTTTCACGCCTATAAGGCGCGCATACAAGTCAAAAAAATTCTCCAAAATTGACAGGGCGCCTTATAATGCAGAGCGCCCTTTGTGAGCGCCGAGCGCCACCAAGTGGCGCCGAGCGGGAGCGCTCGCGGGGGCGCCGAGCGGCTGGCGAAAGCGCTGGCTACCGGAAGCAGCTTATTTCCGGGTTCCGGTGCGCAGTGACTGCTGGGAAATATAGTTCTTCCTCGCTACACCCACATGCTAAAAACATGTTTTAAAAAGGCAACGGAAGCAAAACTGAGTTTGGTTGTACTTTATTTAGACATTTTACAATTTACTCAAGCCATCATCACCTTCAAATCCCTCAAACTCCTCATCTTCTGTGTCAGAATTAAACAATTACCCAAACGAGCCTTCCAAATAGCAGCCCCCCCTCTCTTCGTTATCAGAGTCACCGTAATTTCCATGTGGCTTCTTAGAAATTATGCCGGCTTTGGCAAAAGCTTGAACAACCGTGCAAGCAGACACGTTCGCCCAGGCGGCAACGATCCATTGACAAATCGTTGCGTAAGAAGCCCGGCGCTGCCTGCCACTTTTCGTGAAGCTGTGTTCGCCAGCGATCATCCACTGCTCCCACGCCGCTCGTAACTTTGATTTGAAAGCCCGGTTGATGCCGATGTCCAGCGGCTGTAATTCTTTGGTCAAGCCTCCGGCAATTACGGCAAGCTCCGAGTTATTATATATAATATATATACATAGTTCACAGTCTAGCTTTGAATGGTCTGTTGATGCCAACATTTAGCGGCAGGATTTCTTTTGTAAATACAGCCGAAATGACGGCCAGCACCAAATTAGTGTGGTCGCCGAACTATGTATATATATTATATATAATAACTCGGAGCTCGCCGTCATTGCCGGAGGCTTAAGAACTACAACCGCGGGACCCAGCGTTTTGGAAGACTCATTTGGGCAATTGTTAATTCGGACAAAGAAAATTAGGACTTTGATGGATTTGTGGGTGATGATGACGTGAGTAAGTTGTAAAATGTCTAAATAAAGTACAACCGAACTCAGTTTTGCTTCCGTTGCCTGTTTTTAGCGTGTGGGTGTAGCGAGGACGAACTATATTTCCCAGCAGTCACTGCGCACCGGAACCCGGAAATAGGCTGCTTCCAGTAGCCAGCGCTATTACGTTTCGATATTCATTCTATAATATATAATATATATGAGTCTAATGAAATGATGCGTGCTTTGTGTGTCTAAAATACAGAAATAGCACTCGTTACTGACACTGCGGCGTAAGAAACGATGCGCCAAATAGGCGTGAAAATACGGTATGTATATATATGTATATACAGTGGTACCTCGTCACACGACCGCTCGTCATACAATATTCTCGTCTTACGACGGAAATTTCGATCGAATAATTCGCCCGTCATGCGATCAAAATTTTGTGATGCGACCAAGCCAGGTGGCCATGGCACTGTCTTTTTTGCATATCTTTCGTGTATAACAATACGTATCTACGAGCACCGAATGAGTTATTCAGACCAGGAAACACACAACGCGCATGCGCGGGGAAAAGAGGGCTTTCTGGGTAATGAAGTATACTCGTGCACACAACGCCGACAGGCAATGGCACTCTTTTTCAGAATAAAACTTTACCCACAATCAATACGTGGGTAAGCTCAGCTGCTGCATTTCCTGTTATTTTTATCTAATACGAGGAGTATTATATTACTTCTCGTTCGCTGCTCATAAAAAACATCAGGGGCACTGGCTCCCAACTCCCCGCAATAACATCCCCGGTAGCAACTCTATCATAGGCGCCGTTCAAAGCGGATGCGAACACAGATGCTACAAGCTAAAATGGAGCCGCTAGCCAGCGCCCCCAAGCTCCCATGAGCAGCGGAGCGATCGCTGATAAAAGGCTGCTGCTCGTTGGCAAGTGGTCGTGCGTTATCCGATTGTGAGGACATTTGTGTGCATCATTTTCGGAATATTTTGAAGGGAATAGTACAACACAAACAGCCCATCGATAGCGAACGTGAGGGTGGAGTGTTTGTTCCGTTTACGAGTGCGATGTGTGGAGAAAAAAAAAACGAAGGCCCCCGCCCCTTTTGTGCCCCTCTCACCTCGGCGAAATCCGGCCAATTTTAGTTAGATTAAACACATTTTATTTCTATTAAACCACTAGTTATGTGTTACTTTGTTAATAGATGGCGAATTAGAAGAAATAAAACATGTTTTACACGAGTGGGTCGTTGCCGTGGATAAAGTCCCCCCCCAACAACACCCCCGGGCTCCGTGTGTGTCTTCGCTTTCCCCTCCGCGAAATGCGTCTAATTTTACTTCTATTAAACACATTTTATTACTATTAAACCACTCGTTATTTATTACTTTGTCAATATATGGCGAATTAGAAGAAATAAAACATTTTTTCCAATCCAATATCCTGTTCTTGGTGTTTTTTCAGAGGGCTGGAACGAATTAATTTGTTTTCCATTCATTTCAATGGGAAACGTCCGCTCGAGTTACGAGAACCTCGTCATACGATCTCAGTCTCGGAACGGATTACGATCGTATGTCGAGGTACCACTGTATGTATATATGTGTGGTGTGTATGTGTATGTGCATATGTGTATATGTATGTATATATGTATATGTATATATATATATATATATGTATATATATATATCAGTGGCGGGCCGTCAGGGCCTTCAAGGCCTTCTCTGCTGGCCTAAGAAATATCTGAATCATATATTATATTTTGTCCATCAATACTTATTAAATTCCAAATTTTCTGTTAGCTTCCTTTCATTGCTTTTCCCCCTGGTTACACTGCTTACAGATGTGTGTTTTCATATTGAAGAATTTAAACAATCACATTTCAGCCATTATTTGTTGCCAGGGTCAGAAATCTGCCTCAAAGCCTTCACAATGAGTTCTGCGGGCTCTGCTGCTTTAAACAAGCGTCGATAAGACTGTTGCTTTAACCCAGGGGTCTCAAACTCGCGGCCCGCGGGCCTACTGCGGCCCCCGGGACGATAATTTGCGGCCCACAGTCCTCCGCTGCTCTCAGCATAGAACTGAATGAGGCACTATGATCCGTGACCGGATGATTCGCCTAAAGACGTTTCGCCGACGGACGTTTGACAGACTGACAGGTCGGAGAATGGACGTTCCGCCGAACGGAGGTTTCGCCGAAACGGGATTTGCGCGCTCGCCCCGCCCCCGGATCGTGTGTGTACAAGTTTTTCAACCTCGGCCCACGGGCCATATACGGCCCGTTAGGATTTTTAATCCGGCCCGCCGAGTAGGTAAATCATATCCCTACGGTCATCGGAGGGATTTCTCCGCGGGAACAGTGCTTCGTGGACGGATTTTAATGACACATACTGTGTTTCATTATCGAGCTCCATATATTTCCCGAGTTTGAGCACTTTAAAAATCGGCGGGGGTTCCCCTCCGAGCCTATCCGAGAATAGTGCACCCTGAGCAGACTGGGTTGGACGACACCCCGCTGAATTTCTGCAGCTCCAGAATTTTTTCAAATTTGATCCCCACACACGTGAGGGGGTTTTCACCGAGCACAGTGCTCTGTGGGCGGACAGGGGTGACACATGCCCCGCTGGAATCCTGAGCTCCATATATTTCCCGAGTTTGAGCACTTGATCCAAGATCCAAGATGGCGGCGCGCACTGACGCAGCGGCTTTATGCTCTCCAGTTCGGTGTCGTTCGTTATCCTACAGTCGCCAGGATTTAATCACTATCGGAAGGATATGCGATACATCTGATTTCACAACAAACTCTCCGGGATCTCCGTGGATAGCCAGCCCACTCAAAGGACGTCGAAGGTGGCGAAGAGACAGAAAGCAGAAGCGTGGATGCCGAGCGGGCCTTGCTGCTAAGCTGAAACAACAACCACACCGAGCACCGCTTCCTAGTATCTTTTTGACCAACGCCCGATCCATCACCCACAAAATGGATGAGTTGGAACTTCGAATTGCTACCAACAGCTTTGTTAGGAACTGTAATATTATTCTCATCACAGAAACGTGGCTACACCTGCATATCCCCGACGCTGCGGTATTGCTAGCTAGCCGAACGCTTTTTCGGAACGATCGTTCAAAAGAATTTACAGGCAAAAGCAAAGGAGGACTGTGCACGTTTATACATAATGAATGGTGTTGTGACAGTAGGATCATTGACACTCACTGTTCCCCGGATTTAGAGTTATTGGCAATACGGTGTAGGCCCTATTATTTACCGAGAGAGCTAACGGTCGTCATAGTAACGGCTATCTATATACCTCCGAATGCTAACGTTAACACGGCACTTAACCTCCTGCTAACGGCTGTAAACAAACAACAGCTTGACCACCCCGATGGAGTTTTTATTGTCGCTGGTGAATTCAACAAGGCGTGTTTAAAGACTGTTTTACCTAAGTTTATTCAATACGTAAATTGTAATACTAGAGGAGACAAAACTCTTGACCATGTCTATTCTAACATCAAACATGCTTATAAAGCCACTTCACTCCCTCACCTAGCTGGATCAGATCACCTCTGCCTATCTCTCACCCCCGCTTACACTCCACTCCGGAGGCAAACAACGCCACAAATAAAGATAATAAAAACTTGGCCCGAGGACGCACTTTCTCAGCTGCAGGACTGTTTTTCCCGCACCAACTGGGAACTTTTTGTACACGACAACCTCCACGACTACACAGACTCTGTACTTTCTTACATAAAAAACTGCATTGACAACATCACTATAAATAAACGAATACGGGTTTTTCCTAACCAAAAACCCTGGATGACCAAGGAGACACAGGCATTCATCAAATGGCGTAACACCGCTTTCAGATCAGGGGACAAGATGAAATATAGAGCTGCCAGAGCAGAGCTGAAAAGAGGCATTAAAAAGGCCAAGGCAGCATATACTAAGGAAATTGAGGAGCACTTCACAGAAAATAACCCAAAGAAGATGTGGCAAGGAATACGACATATTACCAACTACAATAACAATAATATGTCTGTTAACGCAGATGCCTCACTAGCGGAGGAATTGAACAGTTTCTTTGCCCGCTTTGAGACTGATAAATCAGACCCAGTCTCAACACCCCCACCACCACCCTGCAGCAATACACTGACGTCCCGGGAACAGGAAGTGAGACTGGTAATGCGGTCTGTGAACACCAGGAAGGCTGCTGGCCAGACGGAGTACCTGGGAAGGTGCTCAAAGTCTGTGCTGACCAGCTGGCTGGAGTCTTCACAAAAATTTTCAATTGTTCCCTGCAACAATCCATCATTCCATCCTGTCTGAAATCTGCCACCATTATCCCTGTCCCCAAAAAGCCAACCATTGACAGCATGAATGATTATAGGCCTGTTGCACTCACGCCTGTGATCATGAAGTGCTTTGAAAAGTTGGTAGCCCGCCATATCAGGAATACAATCCCTCCCTCAATTGACCCTCACCAGTTTGCTTATAGAGCAAACAGGTCCACTGAGGATGCTATTGCTGTTGTTCTACATACAGCACTGAGCCACCTGGAACACCATGGGAATTATGTGAGGATGCTCTTCATTGACTATAGCTCAGCCTTCAACACCATTAAACCGGACATTCTGACTGACAAACTCTCCCACCTTGGACTATCCTCTTCAATCTGCTGCTGGATAAAGAACTTCTTGACCAACCGACCACAAACTGTTAGACTTGGTCCCCACCTCTCTTCCTCCATTACACTGAGCAATGGCTCCCCTCAAGGCTGTGTACTGAGTCCTCTTCTGTACTCCCTGTACACATACGACTGTACACCCACCCACAAGTCAAACGCCATTATCAAATTCGCTGACGACACCACTGTGGTCGGACTCATCTCAGGAGGGGATGAGTCAGCCTACAGAGATGAGGACAACAAACTGTCTTCGTGGTGCTCTGTGAACAATCTCACACTGAACACCACGAAAACTAAAGAAATAATCCTGGACTTTCGCAAACACGGCACAGATCTGGCCCCACTCCTCATAAATGGAGTATGTGTAGACAGGGTCCAGTCCTTTAAATTCCTGGGGGTCCACGTCATGGATAAGATCTCATGGTCTACAAACATCACGGCAGTAGTGAAGAAGGCTCAGAAACGACTCCATTTCCTCAGGGTACTTAGGAAGAACAACTTGGGCACCAAGCTTCTGATAACCTTCTATGGAACCACTGTAGAGAGCGTCCTGGCGTACGCTGGAAGCACAGCGGCAGACAAAAAGGCCATGCAGAAAGTGATTAACACTTCCCAGAGGATTGTCGGCTGCTCTCTGCCCTCACTGGAAGACATTGCCAGCCCTCGTTACCTCAGCAGAGCCAGGAACATCATAGGGGACCCATACCACCTTGGTCACAATCTGTTCCAGCTGCTGCCCTCTGGCAGGCGCTATAGGTCCCACAAAGTACGGACAAATAGGCTTAAGGACAGTTTTTCCCCACATCCATCAGAACTCTAAATTTGCGGTAACACAACACACATTCCCTTCTGAGGTAATATGAAAAGATGTTTGGGTGGTGATCTGCCTCCTACTAGCTGACTGAAGGTAAGTGAAAGACAGCGAGAGGTAAGTGACCTGTATCCATAACACCAGAATGCCAAATTACAAGTCCGTAACTATCCCTTATTTAGGTCTTTTGCCGAGTAAACGCAGCTTATGGAGAAGCACTACCAATTTCGTCATACGCAGTTTCTGGGTGTGATGACAAGTAGGCTTTTTGTTGTTGATGATGACGACAGGGCCTATGTCCGATTATTATTATTATTTAAATATCGGCGGGGGTTCCCCCCGAGCCTATCCGAGAATAGTTTACCGTGAGCGGACTGGGTTGGACGACGCCCCGCTGAATTTCTGCAGCTCCAGAAATTTTTCTAATTTGAGCCCCACACACATTGGAGGGGTTTTTCACCGAGCACAGTGCTCTGCGGGCGGACAGGGGTGACACATGCCCCGCTGGAATGCTGAGCACCATAATTATTTTCTAAGTGTGAGCACCACACACATCGGCGTTTTTTTTTTCCCCGAGCGTATCCGAGGATAGTGACACATGAGCGGATTGGGTTGGCTGATGCCCCGCTGAAATCCTGAGCGCCATAATTTTTTTGTGAGCACCACACACGTTAACGGTGTTTTCCCCATGGCTTATCCGAGGATAGTGACACATGGGCGGATATGGGTTGCTGAAGCCCCGCTGAAGTCTCGAACTCCTTTTTTTTTCTAAGTATGAGCACCACACACATCAACGGTGTTTTCCCCTGTGCCTATCTGACATTTGATGTCGCAAATACAAATACAGTGGTACCTCGTCATACGACCGCTCGTCATACAAAATGCTCGTCTCACGAGGGAAATTTCGATCGAATAATTCGCCCGTGATGCGGTCAAAATTTCGTGATGCGACCAAGCCAGGTGGCCATGGCATTTTTTTTTGCATCTCTTTTGTGTATAAAATCTTTCTACGAGCATTGGGCGGACTTTGCATTTCCATACCCGTTTTTCCCCACACTTTGGTCTACATTTACATACCAGGTAAACAACAATGGATCGGCAGAGTTTTGCAAAGAAAAGATCTGGAATATATGTACACTCGGTAATCAGACACGGGGAAGCGGCAAGTTCCAAACAACTCTTGATGCGTTCGTTTTGAAGGCTCCGGCGGAACGTCGGGGTGGGGCCAACCCGTTACAAAGGTAAAAAAGATTAAAACTAAATTAGAATTCAGTTTTGTGTGAAGTTACATTAAACGTTGAGTGTCTGTATGTATTAATCCAAGTTAATTTAAATTTGTTTGTTCGTTTACAAGTGCCGTGGATAAAGTCAGCCCCGAAAAGCCCCCCGCCCTCCGCGTGTGACGTTCCCTTCCCCTCCGCGAAATGCGTCTAATTTTACTTCTATTAAACACATTTTATTACTATTAAACCACTCGTTATTTATTACTTTGTCAATACATGGCGAATTAGAAGAAATAAAACATGTTTTACACGAGTGCGGCGTTGCCGTGGATAAAGTCAGCCCCGAACAGCCGCCCCCTCCGCCTCCGTGTGTGACGTTCCCTTCCCCTCCGCGAAATGAGTCTAATTTTACTTCTATTAAACACATTTTATTACTATTAAACCACTCGTTATTTATTACTTTGCCAATACATGGCGAATTAGAAGAAATAAAACATGTTTTACACGAGTGCGGCGTTGCCGTGGATAAAGAAAGTCCCCCCGAACAGCCCCCCCGCCTCCGTGTATGCCGCTGTTTATACCCTCCGCGAAATGTGTCTAATTTTAGTCCGATTAAACACATTATTACTATCAAACCACTCGTTATTTACTACTTTGTCAATATATGGCGAATTATAAGAAATACAACATTTTTTCCAATCCAATATCCTGTTTTTGGTGTTTTTTTTCAGAGAGTTGGAACGAATTAGTTTGTTTCCCATTCATTTCAATGGGAAACTTCCGCTCGAGTTACGAGAATCTCGTCATACGAGCTCAGTCCCGGAACGAATTAAGCTCGTATCTCGAGGTACCACTGTATTAGTATTTGTATTTAATCATTGAACGCTGTTTTCGGCTGGATTTGACCGAATTTGAGAGCATTTTGAGCCGTTTGGCCAATGGACGTATATAGACGTTTTTTTCGCCTCCATCGCGACATCATCGCGACATTTTACCGAGGAATTCACTTCCCTGGGCTCGGTTCTAATGTCCAAAGAGCTCCAGTATTTGCATTTAATCATTAAACGCTGTTTTCAGCTGGATTTGACCGAATTTGAGAGCATTTTGAGCCGTTTGGCGAATGGACGTTTTTTTCGCCTCCATCGCGACATCATCGCGACATTTTACCGAGGAATTCACTTCCCTGGGCTCGGTTCTAATGTCCAAAGAGCTTCAGCATTTGTATTGTATTCTAAAATTATGGTGATCAGGATTCCAGCGGGGCATGTGTCACCCCTGTCCGCCCACAGAGCACTGTGCTCGGTGAAAAACCCCTCACATGTGTGTGGGGATCAAATTTGAAAAAATTCTGGAGCTGCAGAAATTCAGCGGGGTGTCGTCCAACCCAGTCCGCTCACGGTGCACTATTCTCGGATAGGCTCGGAGGGGAACCCCCGCCGATTTTTAAAGTGCTCAAACTCGGGAAATATATGGAGCTCGATAATGAAACTCAGCATGTGTCATTAAAATCCGCCCACGAAGCACTGTTCCCGGGGAGAAACCCCTCCGATGACCATAGGGATATGATTTACCTACTCGGTGGGCCGGATTAAAAATCATAACGGGCCGTATATGGCCCGCGGGCCGAGGTTGAAAAACTTGTACACACACGATCCGGGGGCGGGGCGAGCGCGCGAATCCCGTTTCGGCGAAACCTCCGTTCGGCGGAACGTCCATTCGGCGACCTGTCCGTCTGTCAAACGTCCATCGGCGAAACGTCTTTAGGCGAATCATCCGAGTACCGCTATGATCCGTGATCCAGCCTGTGTCTGTAGCCATCTCCGCGAGTGAAACTGAAACTTAACAGTAAGTGCGTTAACATGATACTTGAGAATTTCGGAGAACTGCCGTAATCCAATACGAAAGGAGAGCGAAAGTGCGCATGCGCCACAGACCCGCGCGACTGAAAGTTAAAGTTCAACCCGAGACTCATTCCAAGTGGAAAAACATATTACAGAGCCCCAGAGATGTCTCTTTCAAAGCCTGCCGTGAAGAGAAAGGTCGGTGATGAGCACAGACAGTTTCAAGAAAAGTGGGGAGTGCAATATTTCTTTGTTGAGCAGAGGCACCCGCACCCCGACGCGTCTCATTTGCACTGAAAAAGTTGCGGTGCACAAGGAATTTGCAATTTGAAACGTCATTATACTACGAGACATGCTGAGGAGTACGGAAAATACCAGGGAGATGAGAGAGCCAACCAGGTTGCCAGTCTTAAAACACGTCTTCTGAGGCAACAGGATTTCTTCAAGAAGGCTACCAAAGACAGTAATGCAGCAGTCGAAGCTAGCTACGCCGTTTCTGAGTTGATTGCTAAAGCAGGAAAGCCATTCACAGAAGGTGAATTTATCAAAAAGTGCATATTACAGGCTGCACATATTGTCTGTCCAGAAAAGAAAAGTCAGTTCAACCACATCAGCCTTTCTGCCAACACCGTGGCAGAGCGCATTTCTGACCTGTCAAGTGACATTTATGATCAACTGTGTGAGAAAGCACAATGTTTCAGTGTATATTCAGTGGCTCTTGATGAGACCACAGACATCACAGACAATGCCCAGCTTGCAATATATGTCCGTGGTGTCGATGACAATTTTGAAGTGATGGAGGAGTTGCTCACAGTAATTCCAATGCATGGCCAGACCACCGCTAAGGAAATATTTCACCAGCTGTGTGATGCCATTGAGAATGCCGGTTTGCCATGGAAGAGCTTTGTTGGAATAACAACCGATGGAGCCCCATCAATGACAGGGAGGGAAAATGGACTGGTAGCACTTGTTAAAAAAACTGGAAGAGGGTATGGAGGAGGCCATAGCTCTGCACTGCATTATCAATCAGCAGGCCCTTTGTAGCAGATGCCTCAAGTTTGACAATGTGATGTCTGTCGTTGTGAAATGCATCAACCAAATCAGATCCAGGGGCTTAAAGCTCAGAAGGTTCTGTGCTTTTTTAGAGGAAATGGGAGTCAGAATATGGGGATGTGCTCTACTTCACTGAGGTAGGTTGGCTCAGCAGGGGAAACGTGTTGAAGAGATTTTTTGAGTTGAGAGCAGAAGTAAAAGACTTCATGGAGATAGACGGGGTTGCTGTTCCTGTGCTAAGTGATCCCAAATGGCTCATGGACTTAGCTTTTCTTGTAGATATCACACGTGAGCTTAATGTACTGAACAAGAAGCTACAAGGCCAGGGGCAACTTGTCAGTGCTGCCTATGACAACGTGAGAGCATTCTGCACTAAACTTGTGTTATGGAAAGCCCAGCTCTCTCAGACAAACCTTTGCCATTTCCCAGCATGCAAGGCTCTCGTGGATTAAGGCACACCATTCAGTGGTGAGAAGTATGTTGAGGCCATTTCGAAGCTACAGGAGGAATTTGATCACAGATTTGCAGACTTCAAGACACACAAAGCCACATTTCAAATTTTTGCGGACGCCTTCTCCTTTGATGTGCAAGATGCCCCTCCTGAGCTTCATTGACCTGCAGTGCAACTCTGCACTCAAAGCCAAGTTCAGGGAGGTGAGTGGAGAAGCAGACAAGCTTGGGCAATTTTTGAGAGAGTTGACCCCTAGCTTCTCTGAACTTTCCCGAATGTTCAAGCGGACCATGTGCCTTTTTGGGAGCACAGACTTGTGTGAGAAGCTCTTCTCCACCTTGAACTTCAATAAGTCCAAGTACAGGTCCAGACTTACTGATGAGCATCTTCAAGCTGAATATTTCATGTTCAATGTTCCATTCAAGTTCAGAAAGTTAAAGGTTAAAGAGCTGTTAATACAGACATTTGAAACGGAATAAAAATAATTAGTTTTCTCTACTTGGCCAGCCAGTGTATATCTACTGTATGCTCATTTTTATTTTTTTATTACTGATTGATTTATTTTTTATTCATCTTTAAGTTAATTTATTTAATTCATTATATTTTGTTAAAAAATAAAGATATTTGATAACGTTGGAATGTTTTATCAGCGCTTTTCTTGTGGAAATCCTGATGTGGCCCAGTCTCACCCAGACTCTGCCTCTAGCGGCCTCCAGGTAAATTGAGTTTGAGACCCCTGCTTTAACCAATCAGATTTCGAGTTGGCACCACCACAATGTATTGTCGCGGGCGTAGGGATACGTCATTGCCTTGTCGCAGGCGGAGGGATACGTCATTGCTTTCACCAACTATGATTAGCTACCAAACTGTATCTGAAGCTAGCTGCACAAGCAAATATATTGTTGTGTTGATTTTAAGCCATTTTCAAGACGGACTATGCCAGAAATACGACAGGACAGGCTCGACTTTCAGCATTAGCTTCGATGGCGATAGAAAAGAAGGAAGAAAGAAAGGAGGATGGATATTGTGTACAGTTAAAAATGATTTTTGGTGAGTAAAATGTGGCTATATTCCTAAATAATATTTCAATTGTGGGCCCGGTTCTGATATCTGAAAAGCTCCAGTGTTTGTATTTAATCACTAAATGCTGCTAGGAAGTGGATTTTACTTCATTTTAGTGCAATTTTTGCCATTTCGCCATTGACGTCCATCGCTGTCTTTTCCCATGGAAATCACCTCCCTGGCCCGGTTGTAATGTCTGAAAAGCTCCAGTATTTGTATTTAATCAATAAATGCTGCTAGGAAGTGGATTTTACCCCATTTTAGTGCAATTTGTGCCGTTTTGCGTATGGACGTATATGGACGCATCGACCTTCATCGCTGTCGTTTTCCCGGGGAAATGATACTCCGGGCCTGGTTCTGATGTCTAAAAAGCTCCAGTATTTCTATTTAATCAATAAATGCTGTTTTCGGCTGGATTTTACCCCATTTTCGGGCAATGTTTGCCGGTACGCCATTGACGTTCATCGCTGTCTTTTCCCGGGAAAATGACCCCCCTGGCCCGGTTGTAATGTCTGAAAAGCTCCAGTATTTGTATTTAATCATTAAATGCTGCTAGGCATTTTTGTGCATTGATTTATTGATTATTTTTTATGTGTCAAGCTGTAGCTGCAGTAGAGGTTTTATAGCCATAAAATAGTTTTTGAGGGTTGTATTGAATCGTTGAAGGCGCTACGATAAAATGCACGGACCGCCACTGATATATATATATATATATATACATATACATATACATATACATATACATATACATATACATATATATATATATATACATACATACACATGCGCACGCATGCACGCACTTCTAATTTCTCGTATTAATTTACACAATAGATGAAATATAGACAAATTCTCAAAGCATAAAGTAAAATCAATGTGCCATGCAATTTTGAGTAAAAAAAAGACCTGCTGAGCGAGCTCTTTGGTCGGTAACAAAGCCAAGGCGCGGATTTCACACACAGCCCTCTTCATTAGCACCTAATGGAAGAAAACATAGTCAGTTAGGTCGCAGGTCAAATTAAATGGAAGATAGTGGTCTTACTTAAAGTATATCCTCATCAGCCAACAAACTCTTTCAACATTACTTACCGTATTTTCACGACTATAAGGCACACTTAAAAGTCTTAAATTTTCTCCAAAATAGACAGGGCGCCTTATAATCCAGTGCGCTTTATATATGGACAAATACTAAAATTGTTATCACGATAAAATAAAATAAATCAGTCAATAGGGTACACCATCCTCTACAGCTCTCACAACTACAGCAAGCAGCACCCGACTCTACTATTTTTCCCGTAGAAAAAGTACTGCGCAGTGACTGCTGGGATATAGTGGTACCTCGACATACGAGCGTAATCCGTTCCGAGACTGAGATCGTATGACGAGGTTCTCGTACCTCGAGCGGAC
The DNA here is from genome assembly GCF_051989625.1 of Stigmatopora argus. Taxonomy (NCBI): domain Eukaryota; kingdom Metazoa; phylum Chordata; class Actinopteri; order Syngnathiformes; family Syngnathidae; genus Stigmatopora; species Stigmatopora argus. Next base: position 17,864,291 of record NC_135397.1, on the reverse strand, counting down.
GTTTCCCATTGAAATGAATGGAAAAAAAATTAATTCGTTCCAGCCCTTTGAAAAAACACAAAAAATAGGATATTGGATTGGAAAAATGTTTTATTTCTTCTAATTCCCCATCTATTAACAAAGTAACACATAACTAGTGGTTTAATAGAAATAAAGTGTTTAATCTAACTAAAATTGGGCGGATTTCGCCGAGGGGAGAGGGGCACAAAAGGGGCGGGGGGGCATCGGTTTTTTTTCCACACGACACACTCGTAAACAGAACAAACACTCCACCCTTACGTTCGCTATCGATGGGCTGTTTGCTGTCGTACTATTCCCTTCAAAATATTCCGAAAATGATGCACACAAATGTCCTCACAATCGGATAACGCACGACCACTTGCCAACGAGCAGAGTCTTTTATCAGCGATCGCCCCGTTGCTCATGGGAGCTTCGGGGGCGCTGGCTAGCGGCTCCTTTTAGCTTGTAGCATCTGTTTCTCATCCCCTAGAACGGCGCCTATGATAGAGTTGCTACCGGGGATGCTGTTGCGAGCACGAGTATACTTCATTACCCAGAAAGCCCTCTTTTCCCTGCGCATGTGTGTTGTGCGTTTCCTGGTCTGAATAGCTCATCCGGTGCTCGTAAATATTGTTATACACGAAAGATATGCAAAAAAAATGCCATGGCAACCTCGCTTGGTCGCATCACGAAATTTTGACCGCATCACGGGCGAATTATTCGATCGAAATTTCCCCCGTAAGACGAGCATTTTGTATGACGAGCGGTCGTATGACGAAGTACCACTGTATAGTTCTTTTGTCAATACACCCAGTATGAAGGCGATACACACTAATTTGGTGCTCGCCGTCATCCCGACTGGATTTACAAAAGAAATCCTGCCGCTAGATGTTGGCGTCAACAGAGCATTCAAAGCTAGACTGCAAACTATATATATATTATATATGGATGAATATCGAACCGCAATAGCGCTAGCAACTAAAATACATCATAGGCGGCGTTCAAAGCGGCTGCTAGTTGCAGTGGCTCCCTATACCCTCACTCGTATTCTGTGTTTTTAGGGCTTTTTAGAGCTTTTTTATCCTTTATTTTTACATTTTATTGTTACTTTGCTTTATATATTATATTCCAAACTTTAATGTTTTAGAACTTTACTTTCAAGACTCTACTCCGAGACTCAAGTTGTGCGAGAGGCAGTCTTTGAGCTATTAGTTTAGTTTATCTTTGGGAATTCTGGACATTATATTTTGACCCACTCAGCCATGCCTCCGCTGTCTTACACAAAGGATCAGCTGTTAGCGCTATGCAACACCTGGATTCCCCTGGACCTGGACCTCCCCGCGGAGTTAAAGAGGAAGAGAAGAGGATGCAGAGCTGGACGAAAATGTCAGGAGAGAAAGCGACGCTTCAGAACCAGCATTCCATCTATTATTATGGGGAACGTAATATCTCTCCCCAATAAGATGGAAGAGCTAACGGCGCTTACCAAACAACAATGACAATATCAGAAAATCTGCATTATGTGCTTCACGGAGACCTGGCTGAACGACCTAATTCCGGACTCTTTCGTCTCCTTGGATGGTTTTCAGCTGGTGAGGGCGGACAGAGATGCTGAGGAGAGCGGTAGGAAGAAAGGTGGGGGACTAGCTGTTTTTATTAATAGTAGATGGTGCAGCCCCGGGCATATTACTGTGATGGAGCAACTCTGCACTCGAGATATCGAGCTAGTAGCTGTTAGCATCAGGCCGTTTTACATCCCCGGGAGTTCTCGCACGTTATCGTAATAACTGCGTATATACGTCCCTCAGCCGATGCGGCAGTCGCCCGCGAGCTGCTTCACGACACTGTGTCCCGGCTGCAAACGTCACACCCCCAGTCTCTCCTTCTTATCTCTGGTGATTTTAACCATGCTCCCTTGGCTTCTACTCTCCCCACCTTCACTCAGTATGTGAAGTGCCACGCCAGGGAACAAAAAACTCTGGACCTGCTGTATGCCAACACAAAGGAGGCATACAGCTCAGTCCCCCTCCCCCACTGGGCCGCTCAGACCACAACCTGGTCCATCTGATCCCCACCTACATCCCTATGGTGAGGAAAATAAAACCTACCACGAGGATCATACAAAGATGGACCGAGGAGACCAGCATGGTACTGAGAGACTGTTTTGAGACCACTGACTGGAGGTGCTGTGCAATTCACATGGTAAAGACATTGACAGCTTGACCCACTGCATCACAGATTATATTAACTTCTGTGTTGAGAACATTGTGCCCGCCAAGAAGGTCCGTTGTTTCTCCAACAGTACGCCGTGGGTCACAAGGGATCTAAGAGCCCTCCTGAACAAGAAAAGGGCTTTTAGGTCTGGGGAGAAAGAGAGTCCGAAAATGGTCCAGAAGGAGCTGAAGAGAGAGATAAGGAAGGGAAAGACCATCTACAGGAGGAAGCTGGAGAACCAACTCCAGAGAGGCAACACCAAAGAGGTCTGGAGGAGCTTGAGGACCATTTCGGGCCATGGAGGCAACAGTGAGAGAAACCCGGAGTCCGGCGGCAGGGAGTGGGCCAATGAACTGAATCAGTTCTTTAACAGATTCAGTCCTGCGCCCACTCCCCTGACCCCCCAGACCAGAAGCAACGCTCCCCCCTCGTTCTCCTCCTCCTCCTCTTCCTCCCCATCTTCCACCGGTCTCTGCATTACTGTCGATCAGGTGATAAAACAGCTAAAGAAGATCGAGGCAAGGAAGGCTACCGGTCCAGACGGCCTCAGCTCCAGACTACTGAGAGAGTGTGCGGATCAGCTTGGTAAAGTGATTCTGCATATTTTCAACCTCAGCCTCAGTCTGCAGAAGGTCCCCACCTTGTGGAAAACTTCCTGTGTGGTCCCAGTTCCTGAGACTGCGTACCCCAGGGAGCCAAACCACTTCAGGCCGGTAGCATTAACCTCTCACCTGATCAAGACATTGGAGAGAATCATCCTCAATCACCTCATCCCCCTGATGAATGCAGAACTGCCCTCTGCAGTTCGCCTATCGTCCAGGCATTGGTGTGGAAGATGCTACCACCTACCTGATGCACAGGTCTCTTTCACACCTGGAGAACGCGGGAAGCACGCTGAGAATGATGTTTTTTGACCTCTCCAGTGCGTTCAACACCATTCAGCCGGTCCTACTGACAGGAAAACTGGAAGAGGCTGGAGTAAGGAACCACCTAGCCGCATGGATCATCGACTTCCTCACTGACAGACCACAATATGTGAGACTCCAGGACTGTACGTCTGATGTGGTAGCTTGCAGCACGGGGGCCCCACAAGGCACAGTGCTCTCTCCACTCCTCTTCTCCCTCTACACATCGGACTTTAAACATAATACAGACACCTGCCACCTCCAGAAGTTCTCTGACGACACCGCTATTGTTGGACGAGTGACGGACGGGAACGACCTGGAGTACAGGGGAGTCATCAAAGCCTTTGTTGACTGGTGTAGGCAAAACCACCTCTACATCAACACCAGTAAGACAAAGGAAATGGTCATCGATTTTCGGAGGAATCCTCAACAGACCACTCAGGTGAACATCCAGGGTACAGACATTGAAATCGTGGAGAATTTTAAGTACCTGGGTGTTCACCTCAACAACAAACTAGATTGGTCCACAAACATAGATGCCCTGTACAAAAGGGGCCAGAGCCGCCTCTACCTACTGAGGAGTCTACGGTCCTTTGGAGTGTGCAGGACACTGCTGAGGACTTTCTACGACACTGTGGTGGCATCTACAGTGTTTTATGCAGTGCTCTGTTGGGGATGCGGGAGCACGGAGAGGGACAGGAACAGGCTGAATAAGCTGGTCAGGAGGGCCAGCTCTGTTCTGGGCTGTCCTCTGGACTCTGTGGAGGAAGTGGGAGAGCGGAGAATGCTGACCAGGATGATGTCCATCATGGACAGCACCTCCCACCCCCTGCATGAGTCTGTGGAGTCCCTCCGAAGCTCCTTTAGCAATAGACTGCGGCACCCTCATTGCAGGAAGGAGCGCTTCCGCAGATCCTTCCTCCCATCAGCTGTCAGGCTCTTTAACAAAAAAATGGCTGAGTGTTAAGACCTACCATATGCATGCATGTACATTTATGTGTATGTATGTATATATGTGCTAAGCAACACGCTTATTTATTTATAAATTTATTCATGTATTTATTTATTAACTTACTTATTACCTATCTATTTATGTCTAAAATGCCTTTCCTCTTCCTGCATCCTCACCCTCTTGCTACTGTGACAACGAAATTTTCCGAATACGGGATGAATAAAGTTATCCAATCCAATCCAAACTACGGCAAGCAGCCCCAGACTATTTCCGGTGCGCAGTGACTGCTGGGATATATAGTTCTTTTGTCAATACACCCAGTATGACGGCGAACACACTAATTTGGTGCTAACCGTCATTTCGGCTGTATTTACAAAAGAAATCCTGCCACTAGATGTTGGCGTCAACAGAGCATTCAAAGCTAGACTGGGAACTATATGTACATACATATATATACATACATATATATACACATACATATATATACACATACATATATACATATATTTATATATATATACATATATACATATATACATATATACATATATACATATATACATATATACATATATATATATATATATATATATATATATATACACACACACACACATATATACACACACATATATATAAACATATATATATATAATATGGATGAATATCAAACCGCAACATGAGATTATGGCTACGTGAGGCGTATGTCAAGCGACTGGATGGCTTTTTTCACGGCTCGCGGTCACTTTTGATTTGACAATTGTTCACAGAAAATGAGGACTTTGATGAATTTGTGGGTGATGATGACGTGAGTACATTGTAAAATGGCTAAATAAAGTACCGTATTTTCACGCCTATAAGGCGCGCATAAAAGTCAAAAAAAGTCAAAAAATTTCTCCAAAATAGACAGGGCGCCTTATAATGCAGAGCACCCTTTGTGAGCGCCAAGCGCCACCAAGCGGCAAAGAGCGGGAGCGCTCGCGGGGGCGCCGAGCGGCTGGCGATAGCGCTGGCTACCGGAAGCAGTTTATTTCCGGGTTCCGGTGCGCAGTGACTGCTGGGAAATATAGTTCTTCCTCGCTACACCCACATGCTAAAAACATGTTTTAAAAAGGCAACGGAAGCAAAACTGAGTTTGGTTGTACTTTATTTAGACATTTTACAATTTACTCAAGTCATCATCACCTTCAAATGCCTCAAACTCCTCATCTTCTGTGTCAGAATTAAACAATTGCCCGAACGAGCCTTCCAAATAGCCGGGTCCCCCCCTCTCTTCATTTTCAGTGTCACCGTTATTTCCATGTGGCTCCTTAGAAATTATGCCGGCTTTGGCAAAAGCTTGAACAACCGTGCAAGCAGACACGTTCGCCCAGGCGGCAACGATCCATTGACAAATCGTAGCGTAAGAAGCCCGGCGCTGCCTGCCACTTTTCGTGAAGCTGTGTTCGCCAGCGATCATCAACTGCTCCCACGCCGCTCGTAACTTTGATTTGAAAGCCCGGTTGATGCCGATGTCCAGCGGCTGTAATTCTTTGGTCAAGCCTCCGGGAACTCTGAGTATACGTCACGTAACCAGTCTCGGCGGCGCTCGTGACGTATATGACGGCTCGCCGTCTGTTTTGATTTCCGACTCCATGCGTGCTTACGTAACGTATACTCAGAGTTCCCGGAGGCTTGACCACGCTGAAGTCGCAATTGCATGTTGTGCAATTTGCAAATGTCGGTCCTTTTTGAGATGGCTTCAACATGGGATATTTCGTCGAATACAAACAAATAAAGTTCTGCGAGTGTCTGGGTTTCTGATTAGAAGTTTCATCCAAATTGCCATCCATTTTGCGCTTATCCCGAGCAGGCATATTGAT